>NW_026652280.1:29543543-29808439 GCF_009828535.3 Hylobates moloch | reverse complement strand
CCCTCTAAAAAAAAAAAAAAAAAAAAAAAAAAAGCTTGATTTGATTCTCAGCTTTGTTGCTATTTGTATATAGCAGAGCTACTGATTTGCATACATTAATTTTGTATCCTGAAATTTTGCTGAATTCATTTACCGGTTCTAGGAGCTTTTTGGATGAGTCTTTAGGGTTTTCTAAGTATACAATCATAGCATCAGCAAACAGTGAGTTTTACTTCCCCTTTACCGGTTTGGATACCTTTTATTTCTTTCTCGTCTGATTGCTCTAGCTAGGATTTCCAGTACTATGTTGAACAGAAGTGGTGAAAGTTAGCATCCTTGTCTTGTTCTAGTTCTCAGGGGAAATGCTTTCAACTTTTCCACGTTGAGTATAATGTTGGCTGTGGGTTTGTCATGGATGTTTTTTATTATCTTAGGGTATGTCCCTTCTATGCCGATTTTGCTGAGGGTTTTAATCATAAAGGGATGCTGGATTTTGTCAAATGCTTTTCTGCATCTATTGAGATATCAAGTGATTTTTGTTTTAAATTGTTTGTGGTATATCACATTCATTGACTTATGTATGTTAAACCATCCCTGTGTCCCTGGTATGAAATCCACTTGATCATGGTGGATTATCTTTTTGTTATGCTGTTGGATTTGATTCACTTGTATTTTGTTGAGGATTTTTGTATCTATGTTCATCAGGGATATTGGTCTGTAGTTTTCTCTTTTGTTACGTCCTTCCCTGGTTTTGGTGTTAGGGTGATACTGGCTTCATAGGATGATTTAGGGAGGATTCCCTTTCTCTGTCTTTTGGAATAGTGCCAATAGGATTGGTACCAATTCTTCTTTGAATGTCTGAGAGAATTCAGCTGTGCACCTTTCTGGTCCTGGACTTGTTTTTGTTGTTGTTGTTGGCAAGTTTTTAAATTACTATTTCAATCTCACTGCTTGTTATTGGTCTGTTCAGTTTCTATATCTTCCTGGTTTAATCTAGGAGGGTTGTATATTTCCAGGACTTTATCCGTCTCTTCTAGGTTTTCTAGTTTATGCCTGTAAAGGTGTTCATAGTAGCCTTGAATAATCATTATATAAAGTAAAATAAGCCAGTCACGAAAGGACAAATATTTATAATTTCACTTATGATATGAAGTACCTCGATTCATCAAATTTATAGAGATAAAATAAATACACTGGTGGTTGTCGGGATGGGGGATGGGAGAATGAGGAGTTACTGTTTCCATGTGTGATGACTGAAAAAGTTGTTGATAAAAAGTGGGGATGTTTGTTTGTATAAAAATGTGAATGTACTTAATACCAATGAATTGTACGCTAAAAAAGGGTTCAGATGGTAAAGTTTATGTAATGTGTATCTTATCACAATTTAAAATTTTTAAAAATATAAATGACAGGAAAACATTAACTGAAGTTAAGGCAACATTTATTTGATTTCCTTATAATCATATTATCTAAGGCAGAAGTGGTGGTTACTTGGCAAGAATACGATTTCTTTTAACGTCTTCTATAGTTGAGTTTTAGTTCAGAAATACATCATATTTCACTGGTACAAGTCTGAGAGAATGTACTTCTAGCATGGGCTCCTATCATGATCAATGCATTTTCGTTGTCACCATGGCTTGATCAAACTTAATCACTGTTTCAATGGCAGGGCATGGCCAGTTGTGGCAGCTGCTCTGACGGTCACTTGTTTTACTGTGGCCTGGCCAAGTAGAGTAAGAGTGGGTCACAGTGAGGTCACTGGTCTCTTCAGGCTGTGCTCTGAATGATGACAGCAATACCTTGGCCACCTCCAATGCAAGCTGATCCAACGGCATATTTTCCACCTCGACGCCTGAAAAAGAAAGCGGTGACTGAAATCTACTCTAATAAAAAATTAATTAATGAACTAGAACTAATAACAATCATATTTGCATTATTCATCCTTATTCAGCTCTGTTCAATCTTTTCCCCAGTCCTCAATATTGGTATAATTACAACAGGCAAAAGACTGGAAAGCTGAAAGTTTTTAATCAAAAAAAAAAAAAAAAAAAAGAACACCAGAAGAGGGAGGCAAACTAAAAAGAAGATGAGAGGATTTAGGGTTAGAAGACCTGAAACACATACACAAGCTTGTGTTTGTTATGGGGAAGGAGTGAGAAGAGGAGGTAACTGGATAAACAGGGGAAGCTGGGGAAGGGGATGAACATTCAGCTCCTTTGATTTATATAGTGTGAGAGCCTTGTGGCACCTTAGAAGAAATGTAATTAATAAAGTTTGTCCCTATGAAAAGGCAGATAATTTAGAAACTATCCATGTCCCTTTCATAAAAATTAGACTCTTTTAAAGTACTCCTCACTCCTAATATGATGACTTCGAGAAAATTATCCAGGAATTACTTTTGTATGTGGCAATCACCTATTTCAACTCCGTGAATCATTAAGTGAAATAAGAGTCACATTTCCCCTAGCCTAACAGGGAGTCAGAGTAATTTTTCAGCCTGACTTACTTGGTTTTGTTTGCAATTTTTCTGCAGAGCAAAATGTTCCAAAAATAGAAGAGCTCCTCCTTCTGGTACTATCTATCAAAACTGAAAAGTACCAAGCACACAAAAGGTTCCTCCTGGAACCCTGGAAGCAGTGAAAAGAAAAACTTAGACCCAAATGTCAGTTTGCTTAGATTTCATAAATTATGGCATCTAGATCAGTACTCACTCAGTACTTTTTTTTTCTAAAATAGATTTATTTTACTCCTAGTAACTGGCACTAAAATACAAGTGCCATGAGAAGCAGGGCCTCATTATCTGCTCATGCAGTGAACACAAGCTGAGTGGGCACACAGTGCACAGAGACTGGACACACAGAGGAAGAGCTTGGTTCCTAAGTGCAGAGCCACTAACAAGGTGACTGACTCATCTATGACACCAGATGAAAGGCACTACCCAAGTAACTTGTTCCTGGTAAGAGCCAGTGCAGGAGACATGAAGAAGAATGAAAAATGTTGGAGTGTCCTGGGGAAACCTAAATCCATGCATTTCTATAAAAAACAGCAAATCTGAAATGCAGCTATTTCTAGCAAATACCTTAATTCGTGAACCAGGTGTGCAGTAATTCTTGATCCAGATCCTCCCAGTGGGTGACCCAAAGCAATGGCTCCTCCATTCACATTGGTTTTACTTATGTCAAGATCCAAACTCCTCTCAACAGCCAAGTACTGGGGAGCAAAAGCTTCATTCACCTTAAAACAAAAATTAAAGCACTAACAAAAATCCTTACTCACAAACTAATTTTTAAATGAGAATGGTCCAGTCCTATCAATAGCTAAGTCTGCTGTTTCTTCCTAAATTACCTCACGAAGTTATTGTATCTACAATCATTCTGCATAAAGCTATCAGGTTTGAAATGTGTACATTTACTAAATAATACTTTTAGTCAAATGTATCCCTTAGAGGAAATTCTCAGTAATCCCATAAATTGATACATACCAGACACAGTGGGATACTGTAGAAAGCCCACAGGTTTTAGAACTGGATGGATGGTTCAAATATTGGCTATACCATTTGTTTAGGGTGTGACCTTGTGCATATTCTTTAAACTTTTTAAATTCACGTTTCCGCATGTGAAAATGTGACTGTGGTATCATGCTAAAAGTCACTGTCAAGGTTAGATAAAATCATGAGTATTAAGTGTCCAGTGTATTACCTGAAACATGGCAAGTACTCAATAAGTAGTTGCAATTATTATTATTATTATGATGCAGTACTAGGAGCTATCCTTCCAAGAAGCTGACACATGACAAAGAATAAACCTTCAAAGCCACATACATAAAGGGAACAGTTACTATGTTGAAATGTGGCAGAACTGAAAAGTATATTATGTTATACTTACACAAACTGGCAATTACCTTACTTCAAGTTTATAGTACTGTATTATCATATGATCTTTCTTTTTTTTTTTTTTGAGACGGAGTCTCGCTCTGTCGCCCAGGCTGGAGTGCAGTGGCGCAATCTCAGCTCACTGCAAGCTCCGCCTCCCAGGTTCACGCCATTCTCCTGCCTCAGCCTCTCCGAGTAGCTGGGACTACAGGCGCCCGCCACCACGCCCGGCTAATTTTTTGTATTTTTAGTAGAGACAGGGTTTCACCGTGGTCTCGATCTCCTGACCTCGTGATCCGCCCGCCTCGGCCTCCCAAAGTGCTGGGATTACAAGTGTGAGCCACTGCGCCCGGCCTTATCATATGATCTTAATTCAGGAATTTTATAGATAAGGAAACTCATTCTAAGAAAGGTAACTTTTGCAGAGGAGTTGGGATAAAATTCAGTCTTGTGCTCTTTCCTACTATACTTTGTGGTTTCTCAAGATGGTGCCTCATTTGTGCTTAGATCCACCATTATCTTTCTACTCTATATATAGAGCCATCTTCAAGGAGGTACTAAGAGACCTAGAATAGGTAGTGAAACTAGGCTTTTGAACCTAGGAAAACTATGTTCTGAGTTATGTCCTTGAGAATGTATACATTTTGAACAACTTCCCAAAGTTGATATAGTTTAATAGTTTTAAATGTGAAGTCTAAAGTGAGAAATTTAGTGGTACCTATTTGCTGACACAAATATAATAAGCAGCCTCTTTGAGGCTCTGAACTGTGATCTGCTAAAAGTGGAAGAGACTTAAGGATAAACCATTTGTCTGAAATCATGGTTTCCTATGTGAGAGATTATCATAGAGGAAATCACACCTGTGCCTACCACCCTCTATCAAGTTAAATAGATTTCCTTTATTCTATTAGTTATTTCCCAATGCCAGGCATCACATGCTTAATCACCCAAAATTTTCAAATATTCCAAAAGTGTGGAATGTATATAACCATCTTTAAATGTTTCTCCACCTCTTCTTTTAATTATGCTAAATGCTTATGACACTTTAGTTCTAATACTAACATTTAAAAAGAAATCACTCAATACATTTAAGTTCCAGTGTCAAAAATTATGATAGGTGCATCCCAAATCAAGCTACAACTATTGTATAAATGCCAAAGATACATTTAAGGGAGGGGGCTCTATCTGGGGAGAAGGGCAAGAAACTTGTAGATTTGGCACTAGATATTGCTTTTCTATTATGTCAATTATTTTATATATATTTTTTCACTTTGTTAAGTTAAAGTTACTTTTCTCCCACCTTATCTAATATTCAACAGGCATGTTAATAGTCTAAAATGTAACAGTTTTATAAAGTAGTAAGAAATTCCCAGGAATTTATACTTGAGTAAGAGAAATCAGACAGTTTGAATATTCAAATATAAGTAAAGCATTTTAACCAGGTGGGGAAAAGTATCAACATAAGGCATCTAATGAAGGTACTATTTATTTAGATGTACATCATTTGGAAAGGCTAACTACAATGAAATTCAAAGAGCAATGAGACCAACTTAAAGTCATTGATGCTATAAAAGTACATGGTTTATTCATGTTGTTAAAAAAAAAAAAAAAAAAACACTTACCTCTACCAAATCCATGTCCTTAAGACTCAGTCCTGCTTTCTTCAGTGCCCCACTGATAGCAGGGACAGGACCTATATAATAATAAAAATCTTCTATAAAAATATAGAAATAAATGTCATCTTATATTTATGTATGAAGCTTCTCCTTCTTTCCAAGTAAGGAAGAAATAATGCGGCAGTTATTAGTAGCCGCAAATCTTACTACCTTGACAGTACCTATTAAATGAAGTGACCATAAAGAGGCAGAAAAAGGGCCCAGGCATGGTGGCTCATGTCTGTAATCTCAGTACTTTGGGAGGCTGAAGTGGGAGGATCACTTTAGCCTCCTGGGCAACACAGCAAGACCCCATCTCTAAAAAAGAAAAAAAATACAATAATAAAAATAAAATGGAACCAAGGTGAAAAGTTGTTTATACATTCAAACTGCAGATAAGGGAATTACATGAAAAGTTCTACCATAAACGGCTTTAAGATTGAAAACAGCCAAAGGAGTCCATATATGGGATTTTACAGTCAGTTATATTAATAGATTATAATTGATATCAAAGAGCAAGGCAGACTGAGTGCTCTCCTGGGATCCAAGCCATATGCATTCACAGCACAGAAGTTATTGTGGCCACACTCTGAATTTTCAGGCCCATTTGGATAAAAGACAAGAAATAGTATCTCCACATGGGCACAGAGAGATGGGAAACTATGAGGCACTTCAGGGAAGGTTTTATGAAGTAAGGTGATGTTTACAACTCCAAGGGTAGCCAGGAAATTTTAAATAAAACATAACTCCTAATTTAAGAAATGCAACTCCATCTAATAAGACTTCTGAAATAAACTTTAGCTCCCAGATTTCTGATGATGTAATGAGAGTTTAATATTGCTCATAATTTAAGTAAATCCATATTCTTTCTCAAAAGGTAAAAAATTTGGGTAGAGAAGATTATCTACTTCTCTATTCATTCTTAAAGAATGAAACTGCCAAAAATGTCTACAAAGAAAAATATGTAGTATGTTCTGCTGAATTCAAGTAGTCAAATATTCTGCATCAAGTTTCACAAGCATTTTACCTTATAAAATGGAAAATCGGTCTTTACAAGAAAGGCATAATGAAACCTAAATATAATATTTATTTTGTCACGCAGTTAAAATGCTCTTTGGACAACAAACCATGTGCTTATTGATTACGACTATCCAGTTAATGCATTTCAATTTAAAATGCCAGTTTCATGTGGCTACTGATTTACTACAGGATCTAATTCCAGATTCTCTTTGTACATCTAAAGCATGAAATTATGAAAATGAGATGGGTAGTCAGTAGTAAAGCATCAGTTATCCAGCCTGGTCAGGGGATGAAGTAGCCAACAGTGGTGACAGACACATAAAAGGTGGACAATGTTCAGACCACTGTACACACTTCCTTGTCTGCATAAACAAACAACACAGCAAGCATGACTCGGTATGTTCACTTTAACTCAGAATCCACTGTAACAATATGCTAGGCCATAACTCGATTTTTAAAGGACTCTTCCCAGACCACTGTTATTTACTGGGACTTCAGGAAGGTTTAGTATTCTTGTTAGGAAAAGGAGACCTTATTTCTAGTCCTGGTTCCTGTCACTAATAGCTGTGCGACTTTGTGCATGTCTCCGGGCATCAAGCTACTCATCAATAGTGCTCTGAATGGGTTTTCAACCTTTTTCTCTTTAAGCATCAGAATTCTTTCTACATATGATGCCAAGTAATAGATAATGGCAGACTGCTCCAGCTGAAAAGGCTCAAAGTTCCACCCACCAACCTCTACCATTGCCACCCCTGAGGAGTTCCAGGGAGCGCTGTCTTTCTATAGCTGTGTATTTCCTCAGAACCACTACTATTCTTTTCAAGTCATGGCTTTCCCCCCTTTTTTTGGTCTGCAGCTATTCTGCAGGGCTAAGGATTGCTAGTCATTAGGTAATCACAGAACTGAGGACCACTATTCTTGTAAGTTAGATTAACAAACCAGTTCCCACTAGATACTCAATAACTTATTCTCCCCACTTATTCCTCTGGGATGCTTCAACTAGTTACTTTGTTTAATCCCATCACTATATACAAGTGACAGCCAAGCTTCTAGATGAAGGGGGCAGCTGATACTGTGGGACATCTGAATGTACAGCTCTGTTCAAGCCCTGAGGAAAAATGACAATCCTACCACAGTGGCATTCTTTGTACTTTAGGGCAAATATTTAGGCCCAGGAATAGAAGGAAGGAAAACAACACTTTCTTGGCTCAGTGGCTATGCTAATCTACCAGAACCTATTAAATAAGGTTAAACTGAAAAAGGAGTGTAAAATAGCCAACCCATGTCACATACATTTGTTTGATCATCAAAAGCATCTAGGTGTATGGGGAAAAAAACCAACTCTGCTCTTGGGCTGGGTGTGGTGGCTCACGCCTGTAATCCCAGCACTTTGGGAGGCTGAGGTGGGCGGATCACCTGAGGTCAGTAGTTTGAGATCAGCCTGGCCAACGTGGAGAAACCCTGTCACTGCTAAAAATACAAAAATTAGCCAGGCGTGGTGGTGGGCACCTGTAATCCCAGCTACCGGGGAGGCTGAGGTTGCAGTGACCTGAGATCACGCCACTGCACTCCAGCCTGGGTGACAAAGTGAGACTGTGTGTCAAAAACAAAAACAAAAAAAAACAAAAAAACAAAACCAGCTCTGCTCTTGGGCTCCACTCTGGACTTACTGAAACAAAATCTAAGGGTGTGGGGTTATGAGTGGATTTTGACAATCATCTGGGGTTGGGAACCACTGCCCTAGATATCAAAATAATAAATACCATAACAACATATGGATGTTTAATTTTTCTACCACCTTCCATTTCTAAGACAAAAGTTATGTTTTGCCAATAGTGGATAGCCGAAAGCTAATAAGCTTTTAAGATTGACTTTTCATATGTGTCAAAATATCTTGCAGTTCTTGCTGACATAAATTTGAGACACATAGTGAAAGACGACAAAGTATGAACATGCCAGCTTTCTTTCTTAGGAACTCTATACAGAGATATGTCTTTTCTGAGGGACATGGCAGCAAATATGGTTGAGTATTAGTCCCAATTCAATACACAATTCAATTATTATTGAATTAATTGAATTAATCCCAATTCAATACCCAAATCAGCATTAAGTGGTATTGTTCGAGTAGAACCTGTAGGCTTACACTGAAGATCTCTGAGATGGCAGGTCAGTAACAGGTTATCCTCCTCCTCTCTTGGAACCCACCTCAGAAAACAATTTAGTTACTCAAAAAAGGGCTAAACAATCTGAAATCTATACCCTAGGGCAGGCTTTTCCTTAGAGTGGGAGGTTATATGCAGGTGGGATAGATCAAAGTTACTGAGCACCAAATTTTATTTTTCTAAGTGAGGCACCTAATTGGTTCCCTGTTCCCCCAGAGAATGAGAGGAACTATTAAAATTCAGCATCGTGTGTGGTTCCTAGGAGTGCATCCAGCAAAAAGCTCTTTGTTCTACTTCTAAATCAAATATTTTAAGCCAAGACTATACATGTTTATAGACTTCCACATTTTTTCCAGCTAGTACTTTACCAATCTAATTATTTATGTCTTTATTTTGCTAATACTCAACTGAGCAAGAGGAATATTATTTTGACTTCCTGAGACTATGCGTTTAACTCACAGTGAAGAGAGCACTTGATTTCAGAGAGACTTGGATTCATACCCTGGCTGTCACTTACTGATTTGAAACCTTACAAGACAACCTCCATAAGCCACAATTTTCTCATTCACAAAGAAGTCTCCCTTATTGGAACTCACAGTGAAGAGAGCACTTGATTTCAGAGACTTGGATTCATACCCTGGCTGTCACTTACTGGTTTGGAACCTTATAAGACAACCTCCCTAAGCCTCAATTTTCTCATTCACAAAGAAGTCTCCCTTACTGGAGACGTGGGAAGACTGAATGAAGTACTTCCATTGTGTGTAAAACAACCAGCAAGGAGCTGCGGTACCACCTTCTCCATATAGCCTTCTCTGTTTCACCCCAGGATTTCTCCCATCTCATAATTTCTTTTATCTTGTCAGGATCACGTAATTTTTCTGTTATTTTCTGTGTGTTGATTTCTAAACTCTCAAAGGAACAATAAGATATGATTACTGTGTGTTAATTTTTTAAATCTCAAATGGACACTAAGATACGATTACTTCCTCCATGGAGTTTACACGGTCTTGGTTTTTCTATTGTGTCTAGGACAGTTCTTCATAAAGATTTTTTATTTAAACTGATTACCAATCTTCTTTTCTCTACAGGTGACCTTGGTTTGGCCACTTTTTCAGGACTCTGAATGCCAAAGAAGACTTACCTCCAGAAATATTATAGAACCAGCTTGTTTTACTATAAACTTACCAATACCCATGATAGAGGGATCACATCCAGATACAAAGTAGCCCACAATTCTTGCCAGTGGTGTGAAGTTATGTTTCTTAACAGCATCTTCACTAGCTATGATAACAGCTCCAGCACCATCAGCTATCCCCTTGAAAATAAATAAAAATACTGGATTAACTAAAGGCTAAAATAATCCAGTTAATCAAGGTTTGAACTAATGGACTAGTAGTATTAGGAATATGGCAGTACATAGGAAGCCAGTGCACAGTGTGAGATACAATTAGAAAAGTGGTACTGTGGTGGATGAAGGAGATTTTTTAAGGCACAGAATACAACTTTACTAAAGAAAAAGGAAAAGGGTGTCAAGGAAAAACTTTTATCTAGATGTGAGTAGATGTAAGAAGAAATATGATGAACTGTATGCATGAGGAAAAAAAAGTTTGAAAACCAAAATAATAAGCCAGATAGATTTGCTTCTGAAATTTCTTAGTTCTGAAAAAACTAAGAAATCAGAAGAGTATTATATAAATACGAAAAGATTTTGTACGGGACTATGAAAACCTAAATTAATTGAATATGAACACTATTTGTTTAAGCTAAACAACTAAAGACTGGCATAAAAAGTATTTACAAGATACTTCATGATTATTTTCATTGAACACACCAGGAAGAATTCAAGCTAATCTGTGTGGTGATACCAACCGATGCATTCCCTGCAGTGACAGTTCCATCTTTCTTGAATACTGGAGGAAGTTTCTGTAACTGTTCCAGGGTGGTTTGGGGCCGAGCATGCTCGTCTACCTGCATTGTCTGTTTCCCTTTCTTTGTCTTCACTTCAATTGGTGCCATTTCATCATTAAAGTAGCCAGCATCATTAGCTGAAAAATAGTAGAGAGACTATCATAAGAATAAAAGAGAGAAACATGAAAATAAATCAAACATATTATTCAATTTAATTTCTCATCTACCCTTTCCTCACAGTCTAGTTTAATATTGAGTCTTTATTAATTTTTGAGACGGAGTCTCACATTGTCACCCGGGCTGGAGTGCAATGGCACAGTCTCGGCTCACTGCAACCTCTGCCTCCCGGGTTCAAGCGATTCTCCTGCCTCAGCCTCCCCAGTAGCTGGGATTATAGGTGCCCACGACCATGCCCGGCTAATTTTTTTATATTTTTAGTAGAGACGGGGTTTCACCATGTTGGCCACGCTAGTCTCGAACTCATGTCCTCGTGATCCACCCTCCTTGGCCTCCCAAAGTGCTGGGATTACAGATATGAGCCACCACGCTCAGCCTGAGTCTTTACTATTTACTTACACAACTTACCTTCTGTATTGGAGGATTTACGATACCGTCATGTGTTTATGTAGATGCATTTTGCATCTTTTAAAAATTATATTTTTTTAACCACAATTTTTTTTTTCACCAGGTACTGCTAAGACTGTTAGCAGCATTTGTCTGTTACCTATAGATGTAATGGCACTAAATGGATTTAATGCCCCTTTTAAACTTCTTTTGGTGAGATAAGCAATTAAAAAGTTACCAAGCTGTCTATGCCACAAAGTAATCTAACTGAAACTTAATAGTGATAGGCAACCTGAAGAAATTATGGGAGCAATCACTAATACAATTATAAGTAAAACATCTTACCTACTTTGACCTCCACTGACTAGAATGTACTGTAGTAATCTATAGCTTTGGAAATACGGTCAGGAATAATATTAACCTTAATTTTGATATCACTTTACAATTGGCAAAATACTTTCCTTATATGCCCTTATTTGGTTTTAAAACAACCTTATTAGAATAGGGAAGGCAAATATTGTTATCTCTATCTTACAGAGGTTCAGTGAATAAATGATTTGACTGAGCTTGATAACTTGTGCATGGTAGAAGTAGAAACAGAACTGATAACTCTTGACTTCTAGACCAATCCTCTTCCACTATGAACATATAACTAAAAAAACACAGATGAGTTGGATGGCATCAGCTCTATTCCACTTATCCTTCTGAAATGCTAAGATGGACTTTATCCTCATTACTTCAAGCATTTAATTTTCCTAAATAAGAGTTGCCACTTGCTTTAACAGTTTAATTTTTTAAATATCACATTTCTTCAACTTGCTGCACTGCTAAAAGAACTGCTGTCACGTTGCCTGTTTTGGACTGGCTCTATAGCAACCTGCTGTGCACACCAGGGCACTCCAACTAGAGTCTCGGACTAGTTCTAAGTCTCTGAGTCAGGTACAATGATTCTTAATTAGGAGTGGGAGAAGGAAAGTATAAAAGACCCAGTGGGTCTTTTCCAAATACATTACCCCTTCTTATGATTATGATATGGCTTGTGGGAGAGGACATCCTCTGTATTCCAGTTGCCACAGTGAGCTATCACCTCTGACAGAGTATATCTTATTCCTCATCATGTTCTACTGACAACAGGATCAGTTCAGCACAAAGCTCAAGAGTCCATCTAGGGTCAAGTAGCAATACCACCTTTTAAGTAGTACTAACTTTTTCAAAAGAGAAATTCCCAGTTAATTTTGCAATAATTAATAAAATATCTGATCATCTAAAAACAAAGGAATAATGAAAAGATGTAATGATTCTTAAAGGTATGATTTGTAAATATTATATAACCATAAGAGAAATGATGAAAATATTTCCTATAGATATTTATTCTATAGATACTGATATTTTCCAGTTTCACTCACCAGTTTTCCATCTCTGCTGTGACTGCAGGGCGTATTTGTCACATTCTTCTCTGCTTATTTTGTGTTTTACAGCAAGATTCTCTGCAGTCATTGCCATGGGGAGCTGGACATGCGGATCTGTTAATCCTACCCATAAAGAATCTTCCAGCTATTAAAAGACATTAATAAAGTGACTTGTTAAGGCATTACCTTTTAAAAGTAATATGTTATAATTTCTTTAAATAATCAACACTTCCAATAAACAAAAGTAAAATTAAGACTTTCTGATAACCATTTACTATTACTATTCATATTCAGTTCTGGGGTATTTTTTAAAAACATGCAATGTTTTTGAAAACATTCAATGTCACACAATAAAATGCACACATTCTCTGTCCCTCTCTAAATGTGGGGGTCTAAGAACAGCCAACAGGACTAGACGTGCATGGTGAGATCACAGAAGTTACCCTACAATCAAAAATTAAATCCTCAAGGTCATATTCTGTAGAAAACCTGACAATGAGTCTTCATGCAATGTTTTCTTATAGCCATCTTTGTAAACCAGCCCTGAACTCTGTAATAAAGAGTATTATCTGTTTTTCTTTTTCATCCTGCGCCTCAGTGACAGGAATAGCTGGTTCTATCAGTTACTATGTGGCTGAAAAGAACTTGGGACAGGTTCCCAGAGTTACAGAAAGGTTGTTAATTATTATTCAAGTAGTTAGTCTCTAATAAGTGTGCCCCACTTTGCTGCCTCATCAACGTTTGACTCACTGACCTGTCTTTATAAAGGATATCTCAAATGTGTTTGGTGGCTAAAATCCGCATAGATTCTCTTAAGACTCATTCCTTTCAACTTCCAAAAAGGCCAGGTGAGAAACTGGGTGAACAGTGTAAGTCAAACATTACTATAGAAAATGCTAAAAAATATAAAATGTCAGTAGCCCTTTCACATGAGAATGAGAAGAAAACATCATTCTTTATCAGTATTTTACCATCATTCTCAAGTTGTAGCTCTCAAAGATAAAAGAATCAGTTTTTGTTTGATTTGGGACAATATAATCTGTATTCAAAGATGTTTTCTGTGATGATGATGAAATCTATTCTGAGATTGTCCCAGAAATAAAACTTCTATAAGTCATGTTAAAGATTTAATTACTCAGATTACTAATTATTTAGTAGAGAGATTAATTCACTCTTTTGTCTATCTTTTTAATCCACTTCTTCCCTTCCTCCATCTCTCCCATGCCTATGGCCACTTACACAGGATAATTACACTACTAGAGGTCTGCTGAGATAGATAGAATCTAATTTCATATGGGTTAAAATGTCAAAATTAACCACCAAAATAGAGTTTTGAAATAGTTTACAAACGTCTAATCATTCATATCTTATCAATCCTCATCAACAAAATTGGCTTCAAAATTAGTTTTCTCTCCCATAAAAAGGTATGTTATTAAAAGTACTTATATAATGCTAATAAGAACTAATTCTTTTAAATTTTTATGGTTCCAACCTTGATATCTGATCCAAGCTTGGTTCCAAAACGCACATTTCTGACACAGTAGGGAGCTTGGCTCATGCTTTCGGTTCCTCCACATAAAACAACTTCAGCTTCTTTAACACAAATTTCCTATTTAAAAACAGCAATAAAAACTCCTTTTACCGTACCCAAACAATGTATTAAGAAACACACTGATTTTACAAATTAATGGTAAATCTAACAAATATTGTACTGTAGCTTACAGTGTCTCAAAAGGAAATGATTTTAAAGTAACTGTAAAGCAAATGCTAAAGTATCCATTACCAAGATGCAGGGGGAGAAAACTAAAAGGTTTCAATCATGTTTGCCTGAGTAACAGGCCCTACCTACATGTGGCGAAGAATAGTAATTCTTAACACAATATAAATCTTGAAAATCAACAGATATTAATGTCTGGCATAAATGTACAGCAGATAATAAAGGACAAACCCTTTAAAAAGGCAAAACAAAAATTTATCCCATTAATGGATGTACCTGAACAAGACCAGAGATTAACAAGAACTAGTTCAATCTAGGTGGCTCATAAAAAGGAAACCACTTCATTCTTCCAACACTTTCCACTGTTTGCCTTTCTCAGAAAAGGAGCAAATAATGAGCCTCTACGAACCTGATGGTTCTTAAAATTATTACTAGGAAAACCAAGGTCACTATTTAAGATATATCGTTATAGAAACAAATTAATGTGAAAATTGTTTATTAAAATACGCCTCTGGCTCTTATTTTGTTTATAACAAAATGAAGACTTTTATAAACGAAATTGGATTTCACTTTACTCTCTTCTCTGTGCTCAAACAAATGTATTTAACCAACTGTCCTTTAAAAAGGTCAAACTAGTTTGTACTTCTACTAACAGCATCATTCACTTCCTTTGAAATAAAATGCATTTCCTTATACTCTCCTAAATTCTTGAGATTTCCTGCTTGCCTCACAGTCTTTATTCCGTGCCTCACAGGTAATGCTCACAGACCTGGGTTCAAATTCTATGACTCAGTAACCTTAATGGCTTTAATCAGTTTCCCTGCCTGTAAAATGGGAATACTACTAATAGTTCTTGCTTCATATGATGGTTCTAAGATTAAATGAGATATTGAATGTAAATCTAGCAGGGTGCCTAGCATGCAGGAAGCACTCGAAAAGAATGATGAACATTATTAGCTTTTAAAAATATTGAAGTACATATACATAATACTTACCATTTTAACCATTTTTAAGTATATGGCTCAGTGGCATTAAGTGTATTCATAGTGTGATGCAACCATTACCACCACCCATCTCCAGAACGCTTTTCATCTTGCAAAACTGAAACTCCATATCCATTAAACACTAACTAACTTTCCTTCACCAGTCCCTGGGAACACCATTCGACTTTCTGTCTCTATGAATTTGACTACGCTAGGTATCTCAAAGAAGTAGAAACATACAGTATTTGTCTTTTTATGACAGGCTTATTCCACTTTCAGGTTCATTATTAGCTTTTTTTTTTTTTTTTTTTTTTTGGAGGCAGGGTCTCACTCTGTTGCCCATGGCTGGAGTGCAGTGGTATGATCATGGTTTACTTGACCTCCAGGGCTCAAGCAATCCTCCCTAACACTAAAGTGTTATACTGCAGTGGGACATTTCTTCTAGTAACTATTAACATATTTTCAGAGAATTTAAAAAAATGTTGTCCATACCTGACATCCATTCACAATGGACTGAAAACCAGAACCACAGAGCCTATTAATCGTGAGAGCTGGGGTCTCCTTTGGGATTCCCACACGCAAACCAACATGCCTTGCCAAATATATAGCATCTGAAGAACTCTAGAAGAGAGAAGGAAAAGAAAAATAATTTCCTCTATAAATCTACTAATTAAGAACAAGCACAAAATACATGGAAATGTTGGCAATCTATCAAAAATGATAAACTATATGGCTCTAAGGTAGGATAAAATGCATCTAAGTACAGCATATTATATCTGATATGTGTTTACAATTTGAATAAAAACTACAGTCAACTGGGTTTTTTTCTATTTTTTTATTGGGGCAAAATACACATAACAAAATTTACCACTGTAACCATTTTTAAGTGTATAGTTCAATGGTATTATTTAAATACATTCATAATGTTGTGTAATCACAGTCAATTGGTTTTCAAATATATTAAAGATAATTGCTACTTAGAGAAATCCCATTAAGTCCTTAATATAAGACAGAAATTTGTAACAATTAGAGTTATTTAAAAATGGAATACGCTATCCTAAAGTAGTATGCTCCTTAACAGAGGAAGTATCTGAGGCTGTGGTTCTCAACCTTGGTTGCAGGCTGGAATAACCTAGGAAGCTTTAATTAACATACTCATGCTCAAGTTCCTAAGCAAATCAATTAAACCAGAAAGGCTGGAGGTGGGGCCTGGGCATCAGTAGTCACTTTTAAAAAGCATCCCAAGTAATTCCAATGTAAAACAGGCTGAGGACTGCATACTTAGGGAGAAGACAGATGAATGATTGGTCAGGAGAGTAAGAGGTAGGAGTAGACTACCGCTCCCAAAACTTTAAAATGCATACGGGGGCATCTTGTTATAATAAAATGTAGGTTCTGAATCAACAGGTCTACCTCTGCCAGAGATTTTGCATTTCTAACCATTTCCCTGGTGAAGCTGATGTTGCTAGTCCAAGAACCACACTTTGAATAAAAAGAATGACTTAAAAAAAAACCAGTAACAACCAAAAACATTAACAGCCTGTTTTGAAGGCTGTTAGCAAGAGCAAAAGCAAGTTTGACAAAATGTAAAAAATTGGTCTATCAAGGTACGGGGTTTTAGGATGTTCATTGTACTATTCTTTTAACTTCTGTGTAGGTTTCAAGTTTTTCAAAACTCGACAAATTCAGCACATTTATAAATTAAGGGTTTTGAATGCAGATGGAACTGGGAGGAACTCAGTATAACATCAATTAATCTACTAACTAAATGTTTCATTTGTTGACTGAGATGAAGTTATCTTATTTTACAAATTAATGTCATTAAAAAAATTCTTGGCCAATAGATATTCTTTTGCCAAGGTTTGTCAAATATCACATATCAACAGAATAAAAAAAATGTACATGATCATCTCGTGTAAATTATTAACAGATAAATATTTGGGGTTAGGCCTTTATGGTTAAGAGAGAACAGAATATGCTTCGAATAATATTTGACAAATACCACAAAGCTGCTTTTCTAATTGAGTTTAATATTATTAAATATCACTTGGAATAAATGAGTTTTACTTATTTCTTAGGAAACAATGAAATCCAATGTGGATTTCAACACAAAAAGTCAACAGAAAAAGCATTTGACAAAATACAACACCCTTTCATGACAAAAACACTGAACAAACTAGGAACAGATGGCAACTTTCTCAATCTGACAAAGGGAATCTATAAAAAATCCATAGCTATCATCATATGTAAAGGTGAAAGGCCAGATGCTTTACCCCTATAATCAGGAATAAGACAAAGATATCCATTTCTTATAACTTCTATTCAACATTGGAGATTCTAGCCAGGGCAATTAGGGAAGAAAAAGAAATAAAAAGAATCCACTTTCCATTTTTTTTTCTGGATTTCACTGTTTCCTAAGAAATAAGTAAAACTCATTTATTCCAAGTGATATTTAATAATATTAAACTCAATTAGAAAAGCAGCTTTGTGGTATTTGTCAAATGTTATTCGAAGCATATTCTGTTCTCTCTTAACCATAAAGGCCTAACCCCAAATATTTATCTGTTAAGCACTTAACATCCTTACAAGAAAACTCTATCTTGGCCTGACAGAAAACTTAATGCAAGAAAAACTGTCTTTAGGAACAGAGGCACAAACACAATGAAACTGATACTATTTATAGTGACTTTGTGTTATAAAGTTTGAGAGAATACATGCTGGGAAAAAAATATTTTAGAAGGAAAGCTCCTTTAAAATTCTAGAAAACACAAAAAACTAAAGTATCCAATTTCTATTTAATCTGTTCTAATGCCTTCTTAGGTCAAAGTTACAAAATAAAAAGAACAAAGGACAATATTGAGAATCCTTTATGAAAATATTTTAGGTTCAACAGACTTAACTGCCAAACGAAAAAAGTCACTGCTTTTTCTGGATGTGAAGATACACAACGGCAAGATGAACAGAATCAAGTTCAAACGCAAGGCCTAGTGATTTCTGTGTTCATTGTCATTCTCTTTCCTTTAGCAATGATCACATCATTGACATCTTTAAATATATATATATAATATATATATTTGTGTGTGTATATATGATACTTAAGATATATCATAGAAACTGATCAAATATATATATATATCTCTCTTATCTTTTTCATTAGACTATTACCTCCTTTTGGTCCACCTTGGGTGCCATAGCACCTATAATAGCCTCTAACTAGGTATCCAACAAATGTTTGTATACTTTAAAGGAATACTGAATTTTCAATTACCTGCATATGAATGACTGATTCTGTACATCACACATAGCAAGACAGAGGGTAAGGAAGCATCTTATTTCTTACAACAAACGCTGATCAAGCTCCTACAATGTGTAAGAAAATTAGGGGAGGTGTGCTGTATGGCTTGGGTTTACTAAGGTGGCATATACAGAAGATCAATTAACTTCAAGTAAGCCAAGGAAGTCAATCTGCTATTTAGGAAGCACTGAAATGCATCCCAAGTCAGACATACAGTTTCTAGAACATATGATGCTTTGAATTATGCATGCCATTGATTCTGGAGTCACAGAATTACTCAAATTACAAATGTATAAAGTCTGTAACTATTGGCTGGGAGTGGTGGCTCACGCCTGTCATCCCAGCACTTTGGCGGGCCGAGACAGGAGAATCACGAGGTCAAGAGATCGAGACCATCCTGGCCAATGTGGTAAAACCCTGTCTCTATTAAAAATACAAAAATTAGTTGGGCATGGTGATTGATGCCTGTAATCCCAGCTACTCGGGAGGCTGAGGCAGGAGAATTGCTTGAACCTGGGAGGCGGAAGTTGCAGCGAGCCAAGATCGCACCACCATACTCCAGCCTGGCAGCAGAGTGAGACTCCATCTCAAAAAAAAAAAAGTCTATAACTATTATTAACTTGTTTACCATTATGATATGTTAAAGGAATTATTTTTAGAAACTGATCAAAGAAGCAATAGGAGTAAACACCTTCCTTTACCCTACTAACCTGCACGACATTGCCTATAATCACACTGTCAACAGTTTCAGGTGAGACTTTGCCAGCAGACAAGGCAGCCTTGGCGGCAAATTCAGACAAGTCAGTAGCAGTGAAGTCTTTCAGAAGGCCTCCATAAGCTCCAAAGGGCGTTCGCTTAGCAGCAACTACAAACACACCTATTGCAACAAGAAGAGATTTGTAAGCCATCACAGATTAGTAAATACCTCTAAATGCTTCGAATAATCTCACTGTGAAACCTTACACAATTTAAAATTAGATAATGGAAATTTCTGTTAGGCAATAATACCTAGAACAAGTCACACCCACGGAAGCAGAGTCTT
Source organism: Hylobates moloch (assembly GCF_009828535.3). NCBI lineage: Eukaryota > Metazoa > Chordata > Mammalia > Primates > Hylobatidae > Hylobates > Hylobates moloch. The sequence goes on along the minus strand of NW_026652280.1, from coordinate 29,788,834 downwards.
AAGGACTACCAGTTTGACAGTTTGATCTTTACCTACATGCAGGTACCAAGAACTGCACTGCATGCTGTTAAGGAAGAAGACCACCACTTCTCCTGCGCATCCCACCCCCATTGCCTAGTTTATAAAACAGGAGAAAAAGAAACAAACAAAAAGTTAAAAAGAAACAGAAGTAAGATAAATAGCCAGATGGCCTGGTGCCACCACCTGGCCCTGGTAGTTAAAATAATAATAATAATAATAATAATAATATCAATCCCTGACCTAAACTACTTGTGTTCTCTGTAAATCCCAGACATTGTATGAAAAAGCATTGCAAAACTTTCTGCTCTGTTAGCTAATGCATGTAGCCCCCAGTCACGTTCCCCCTGCTTGCTCGATCTATCACCATCCTTTCATGTGGACCCCTTAGAGTTGTAAGCCCTTAAAATGGCCAAGAATTTCTTTTTGAGGGAGCTCAGCTCTTAAGACGCAAGTTGGCGGACGCTCCCAGCCAAATAAAGCCTCTTCCTTCTTTAATCCGATGTCTGAGGAGTTTTGACTGCGGCTCGTCCTGCTACACTGTGATGTAAAGCCATTCTGCTTAGACAACTTTCTTGTTCTCTGGTGCTTCACAATGCTAGAAACATTTGCTGAGAACTAAAATCCTTCTTCTGTGTGCTGGAGTATATTGCCTAGTATTAGAATAAAAGAATCTCCAAACTAGAAGGTGCCTTAGGGTTGTCTGAGGTCAACCACTCACTCTATAAGAACCCCCTCTAAAAATTACTGACAAAAGGTTCTCTCTAAACATCTGCCAGAAAACTTTCAGTAAGAGGGCATACTCTACTGCATGAAATAGTGTGCTGATCAATGGACAAAATAAACTAATGATATTGCTTTTTTTTTTTTTTTTTTTTTTTTGGAGACAGAGTTTTGCTCTTGTCGCCCAGGCTGGAGCGCAGTGGCGCGATTTCGGCTCACTGCAACCTCCGCCTCCCGGGTTCAAGTGATCCTCCTGCCTCAGCCTCCCGAGTAGCTGGGACTATAGACACCCGCCACCAGGCCCGGCTAATTTTTGTATTTTTAGTAGAGATGGGGTTTCACCATGTTGGCCAGGGTGGTCTTGAACTCCTGACCTCAGGGGATCCACCTGCCTCGGCCTCCCAAAGTGCCATAATTACAGGCGTGAGTCACCCACTCCCGGCCCCAATGAATGATATTTCTTTTTTTTTTTTTTTGAGATGGAGTCTTGCTCTGTCCCCCAGGCTGGAGTGCAGTGGTGCGATCTCGGCTCACTGCAAGCTCCGCCTCCCAGGTTCATGCCATTCTCCTGCCTCAGCCTCCCGAGTAGCTGGCACTACAGGTGCCCACCAACACGCCCGGCTAATTTTTTGTATTTTTAGTAGAGACAGGGTTTCACCGTGTTAGCCGGGACGGTCTTGATCTCCTGACCTCGTGATCCGCCCGCCTCGGCCTCCCAAAGTGCTGGGATTAGAGGCTTGAGCCACCACGCCCGGCCGATATTTCTTTATATTGAACGACCTCAGCTTACAAAGTCTTCCATCCACCAATTCTAGTTCTATCCAAAAGCACCAACACAGATCGAGATGTAGTTTCTAGAATATATGCTGCTTTGAATTTGAATTATATATGCTACCGGTTCTAGAGCCACAGGATGACTCAAGTTACAGACTTCAAATAAATAACCTGAACTATTATCTTTTACTATTATCTTTTACTCTTAGAAAAAAATGGGCAAAACAGGTTACCTTCTACATGTGTATCCCCCACCTCCAGTATCTGAAGTCAGCTAACCTGTAAGTCCCCAAACCCAGCAACTCTCATCTCAGGTAAATTAAAGGCATTCTTTCAATAGTTCTTTATTTGACATTAATTCTGACTGCTTTCCTCTAAAGACACTGTAGCTTGCCAACATCCTATTAAAATGTGTCCCTTAGAATATAACAAAATAGCATGCATTTTACCTAAACACAAAGAATACAGGGGAATTATCTATACATCTATTAATACAAACTAAGACTATAAATTTGCAACTATTAGTTAAATCGGTGTCCTTGTACAAATAAATAAAAATCACCCCTTCCCAATCACCTACTACCATCTGCCAAAAAAAACTTGTGACTATACAAATATATGATTATGATGTGAGTGGTACCCACTCATCATCATTAGAGCTGTACGTGCAAAACTGGCATATCAGTAAGCAGCATCAGTTATAGCCATTTCATCATATTGACATTCATTAGGCGTCTACTAAATACTAGACATTTTATCACTTTCCACACAAAAGCTAATCTTCCCAACAACTCTGCAAGGTAAATATTATAGCTAACATAGAGGGGACACTTACTATGGAATAGACTTCATGCTAGCACTTTGCATATACTAACTTTATTCTCTCCAAAACAATCTAAGCTCACATTTCCACATCTTGTCAAGAAATTATGGGACTTTCGGCAATGGGTTTGTGATAAGATACTGATCTACAAGTGAGACTATTCAAGCATTATACCACTACTGGTATCTAAGTAAAATCTTCCAGTTTATGATCTCTTTCATCAAACAAACCAAACCTAGCCTAAAATATTTCTATTTCAACCTCTCTTTTCATTCCTATTTTGAGAAATTTGCAGTTTAAAGAAATATTAGGAGCAATATATATAACTATAATTTAGAACAGATCCACTCAGTTTTTTACAGATACAAATTCAGATAGTTACAAAAGGCCATAAATACTAGTCAGGTGCATTACAAATGTTTTGTTCTGGTAAATTGGGTATTCCGTATCATGATGCCTCCCTGAATCTTTTCAAGTTTCCTTTCATCCTCCTTCCTTAACAGTCTCTGCCTATTTTTATATCAGTGTTTTCTTTTTTTTGAGACAAAGTCTTGCTCTGTGCCCAGGCTGGGGTGCAGTGGTGTGATCACAGCTCCCTGCAGCCTCGACCTCTGCAGCCTTGACCTCCCCAACTCAAGTGATTCCCCCCCTGCCTCAGCCTCCCAAGTAGGTAGGACTACAGGCATGTGCCACCACACCTGGCTAACTTTTACTTTTTTTTTTTTTTTTTTTTTTGTAGAGACAGGGTCTTGCTATGTTTCCCAGGCTGGTCTCGAACTCCTGGGCTCAAGCAATCCTCCACCTTGGCCTCCCAAACTGCTAGGATTATAGGCATGAGCTACTGCACCTGGCCTATCAGTGGTTGCTTTATTTCATTCTTCTTTCCTCTTTCCATGCCTTCTTCCTAATTTCATTAGTTCTGCTTCTGGTCATGGCCTACTATGCTCCTACCTGACCAACCCTCCAACAGATAACAATGAAAAACTCCAGACAATATATAAGAACAACTACTACCTGACGGTCTTGGAAATGAACAAAACTAGACAGATAAGGAGAAGAGTTGATACTTAGAGGAAGGGAACAGAACAGGGTAAGTGTCCAATTTATTTATAGCAACTAACTTGAAGACTAACAGTCCACGATGCATGGAATGGCTAGAACTCAGAAACTCACAGTCTTACTGGCTTGAAGAATCAGAGAATAAAATTCATGGTAAGCACAGCCACTAGAAAGTAAGGAGAATCTGGGAAAGAGGAGCACCATAGAGGGAGATTCCAAATTTCACATATAAACTCTGCCCAAATATTTGGCTGACTCCTTAGCCATTCATGTATAGGTCAGACCACAAGCACCTAAGCCAAGCCTTAAAAAACTGAACTTAGATTTAAGCTGCTGCCCACTATAAGGGGAGACACAGTTTATCATGGGGGTGCATGGGGGTGATTTTGTAGGCAAAGTTAACTGCCTACAAAAAATAAATAGCCAACCAATCAATAAGTCAGTTCTGTCTGCAGGATTATAACAGAATCCAGTCTCCACAATGTTTCATCTGCAATGTTCGTAATTCAAAATTAATCCACATATGAGGAAACAAAAAATATGAAAATCAACAGAGACCAACCCCAAGAAGACCCAGATGCTGAAATTAGCAGACAAGGATTTTAAAATAGCAATCTATTATAACTATGCTCAAGGATGTAGAGGAAAATATGTTCCTAATAAAACATAGGACATCTCAGCAAAGAAATACATACTATAAAAATCCAAAATGGAAATTCCAAAACTGAAAAATACCTGAAATAAAAAATTCCCTGGATGGGTTTAACAGCAAAATAGAAATGAAAGGAGAAAAATTCAGTGACTTCGAAGATAGATAAATAGAAATTATCCAATCTGAAGAACAGATGAAAAAAAAAGATTAAAAAACAAAGCCAGAACCTCAAGGTCTGACAAAGGAGGAAAGGCAATTCACTGGAAAAAGGATAGTCTTTCCAACAAATAGTGCTGGAACAACAAAACATCTATATACCAAACAAAATGAATCCAGGCAAAAATGTGTCACCTTTGATCGTGGGCTGGGCACTGTGGCTCAAGCCTATAATCTCAGCTACTCAAGAGGCTGAGGTGGGAGGACTGTGTCAGGATAGGAGTTTGAATCCAGCCTGGGCAACATAGCGAGATCCCCATCTCTAAAAGATTAGTTGGGCATAGTGGCATGTGCCTGTAGTCCCAGCTATTCAAGAGGCTGAATTCAAGGTTACTGTGGGCTACAATCAAGTCACTGCACTCCAGCCTGGGTGACAGAGTGAGACCTCTTATCTAAAAAAACAGAAACGAAAACAAAGAGATCATAGACTTAAATATAAAATGCAAAACTCTTAGAACATATCAGAAAAATCTACATGGCTTTGGGTTTGGTGATAACTTTTTAGATCTAACACCAAAAGCAGGATCCATGAAGGGAAAACTTAAGTTGGACTTCATTAAAATTGAAAACTTCTGGCTGTGTGCAGTGGCTCATGCCTATAATCCCAGCATTTTGGAAGGCCAAGGTGGGAGGATTGCTTGAGCCCAGGAGTTTGAGACCAGCCTGGGAAACATGATGAGACCCTGTCTCTACAAAAAATTAAGAAATCAGCCAAGCATGGTGGTGTGTGCTTGTGGTCCTAGCCACTTGGGAGGCTGAGGCAAGGGGACTGCTAGAGCCCAGGAGGTCAAGGCTACAGTGGCCGTGTTCAAACCACTGTACTCCAGCCTGGGCGACAGAGCGGGATCCTCCAAAAACAAATGAATAATAACTTCTGCTCTGCAAAAGATGCTGTTAAGAGAATGAAAAGACAAGCCACAGACTGGGAGAAAATATTTATAAAAACACCTAACTGATAAGGGACTGGTATCCAAAACATGCAAAGTGTTCTTACAGCTCAGCAATAAAAAAAAAAACCCATACAACCCAATTTAAAAATGGGCAAAAGATCTGAACAGATACCTTACTAAAAAAGATACATAGATGGCAAATAAGCATATGAAAAGATGCTCAACATCATATGTCATTAGGGAATTGCAAATTAAAACAACAATGAGATACTACTACACAACTATTAGTCTTTTGGATTTTAGAAAGGCTAAAATCCCAAACACTGACAACACCAAATGCTGGTGAGGATGTGGAACAACAGAAGTTCATTCATTGCTGGTGGGAATGCAAATGGTATGGCCAGCTTGGAAGACACTTTGGCAGTTTCTTATAAAACTAAACATACTTAACCATATGTATGATACAGCAATCATGTTCCTTGTATTTACCTAAATGATTGGAAAACTTATGTTCAAACAAAAACCTGCAAACAAATGTTTATTCATAATTGTTAAAACTTGAAGGCAACCACGATATCCTATTGGGGGAACCCGCCCCCCAATATTTCAACGTAGGTTCTTTCTATTTTCCCTAAGTGTTGGCCAGTCTGAGAAATAAAGAGAAAGAGTACAAAGAGAGGAATTTTACAGCTGGGCTGCTGGGGGTGACATCACATATCGCTAGGTCCGTGATACCTACTTGCGCTGCAAAACCAGCAGGTTTTTATTAAGGACTTCAAAAGGGGAGCGGGTGTACAAACAGGGAGTAGGTCACAAAGATCATATGCTTCAAAGGGCAAAAAGGAGAACAAAGATCACATGCTTCTGAGGCCAATAAAGATCACAAGGCAAAGGGTAAAGCAAAGATCACAAGGCAAAGAGCAAAATCAAAAACTCCTGTTAAGGGTCTATGTTCAGCTGTGCACGTAGTGTTTTGATAAACATCTTAAACAACAGAAAACAGGGTTCGATAGCAGAGAACCGGTCTGACCTCAAATTTACCAGGGAGCGTTTTTTCCCCACCCTAATAAGCCTGAGGGTACTGCAGGAGACCAGGGCGTATTTCAGTCCTTATCTCAACCGCGTAAGACAGACACTCCCAGAGCTGCCATTTATAGACCTCCCCCCAGGAATGCAATTCTTTTCCTAGGGTCTTAACATTTCTTGCTAGGAAAAGAATTTAGCGGTATCTCTCCTACTTGCACATCCGTTTATAGGCTCTCTGCAAGAAGAAAAATATGGCTCTTTTTGCCCAACCCCGCAGGCAGTCAGACCTTACGGTTATCTTCCCTTGTTCCCTAAAAATCGCTGTTATTCTGTTCTTTTTCAAGGTGCACTGATTTCATATTGTTCAAACACACGTTTTACAATTTGTACAGTTAACACAATCATCACAGTGGACCTGAGGTGACGTACACCCTCAGCTTACGAAGATAACAGGATTAAGAGATTAAAGTAAGACAGGCGTAAGAGTATTATTAGGGAAGTGATAAATGTCCGTGAAATCTTCACAATTTATGTTCCTCTGCCACGGCTCTAGCCGGTCCCTCCATTCAGGGTCCCTGACTTCCCACAACAATGTCCTTCAACAGGTGAATGGATAAACAAACTGTGGTGCAGCCATACAATGGAATATTATTCAGCAATAAAAAGAAGTGAGCTATCAAGCCATAAAAAGAAGGAATCTTAAATGCATGTTGCTAAGTGAAAGAAGCCAGTCTGGAAAGGTAATATACTGTATGATTCCAACTATATGATATCCGGAAAAGGCAAAGCTATGGAGACAGTAAAAAGATCAGTGCTTGCCAGGGGTTCAGAGGCAGGGATAAATAAGTGAATCACAGATGATGTTTAGGGTGGTGAAATTAATCTGCATGACACTATAATACTGACATCAGTCATTTGCATATTTGTCAAAACCCATAGAACTATACAATACAATGAATGAACTTGAATGCAAAATATGAACTTCAGTGAATAATAATATATCAATGTTAGCTCATCGATTGTAACAAATGTACCACACTAATGCAAAATGTTAATAATAGGGGAAATGGACCCGGCAAGGGAGCATATGGTAATACTCTGTACTCTCTGCTCAATTTTTCTGTAAAACCTAAATCTGCTCAAAAACAAAGTCTGTAAATTTTTTCTTTAAAGTCAGATAGTAAAAAAACACGGGCAGAACCTCAAGGACTAACGAGTTACAGTCATAGGAGAGGACAGAGAATGGATTTAAAAAAACATTTGCAGAAATAATAAAGAAGAAATTTCCAAATTTGAAAAAAAACATAAATTTATATATTAAAGCTTGGTAAACCTCAACTCTAATAAACACCACACATAACACTCTACGCCCCGTTCTCCTGCAGCTTGGCACATCATTGTCAAACTTCTGAAATCCAGAGATAACAAAAATATATAAAGCATCCAGAAATAAAAACGACATATTGCACACATGGAAATGACCCCTCACTTCTCAGAAACAATAGAGCCTAATTTCATTTGTCTCTCTACAAATTTCCTTTTATGAATTTTTCCCCTATGTCTCATATTCTAAGAAAGCGTTTGTGAGAGGGCAGTGCTAGTAGTGAAATATGCAATATCTACAAAGGAAAGGGTGTGCATGGGAAAATAAAAACAAAAAAAGAACCTCCCCTTTACCTATATTACTTATTTGATGCTCCCAGACTGTAAAGGTTAGCTCAAGTAAGACCTTAACTGAACTAACACAATTATTTTAAACAGAGAAGATGTTCTCAATCATATATTTTTGGTTTGGGTTTTTTTGTTGTTGTTCGGAGGCAGGGTTTCACTCTGTCACCCAAGCTGGAGTGCAGTAGTGTGATCTTGGCTCACTGCAGCCTCAACCTCCTGAGCTCAAGCAATCCTCCACCACAGGCTCCCGAGTAGCTGGGACTACAGGCGAGTGCCACCATGCCTGGCTAATTTTTGTATTTTTTGTAGAGACTGGGTTTCTCTATTTTAAAAAATAATTTGTTATTATTATTTTAAATCTTTATTTTAACAAATAATCTGGGATGTGCAGATAGACTATAAAGGTTTAAAGTTTAAAGGTTTTTTTTTTAATTTCATAAATTGTATACCATGTCAATTTTCATTTGATGTCAATTTTATGTGGATACTGAAAGGTCTAAAACTTAACAGTCTTTAACACCAAACTGAAATCTCATTTAAACACCCTGAAAATTCAGAGGCTAAAAATTTCCCAAAACTGAAAGACAGTGAAGAGATCTATTAACCCAGAGTGTAGTGAGTCCAAGTAGCTCCAAGAAAGGGCCTGGAAAGATGTGCTGAGTTGACAGTACAGGAAAAGCAGCACTGGGAAAGAAACAGGAGCACTACCTTTCTATCACATTGTTAGGTAAATATTCACTCAGTAGGAGCAACTTCAGGCAGCAATGAGGGCAAATTAAGGAAAGCTGCGGTGGCATCCAGTTGTTTCAAGATTAAGGTAATTTAGCAGCCCTGTCTACTTGCCTTGAAAAAATACACAAACATTCCCAACAAAGCTAGGAGCAGTAGGAGAGCTAAGATCTGTCGAGTGAAAACCTCCTGCCAAGTACGGAGATGGATGCTAATAAAAACCTAGGAACCGGTTCTTCTTGTTGACTGAACTCTGACAAATTAATGTTAATCCTTAACAAAATTTAACTCAAATGTGTCCTTTTCCCTGTAATCAGCCACATGCTCTTCTTTCTTCCCACCCATCCTGCAAACACTTGGTATGCTGCTTCAGAGAAGTGTATCTTTAATGATTCTAGCCGGCCTGTAACATCACTATTTCAAGCTCAAAGCTTGGGTTCTAGTCACAGCCACTAACTACCTGTGCTATTATACACAACCACTTTACCTCTCTCGACATGAGTGTCCTAGTTGCTACAATAAGGAAATGGAAAAAAATACGATCACTAGCTCTAACACTACAATAAATTGTACCAGAAATTTATAAACTTTATACTTCCTTAATACAGGTGTTAGTGTGCATTTTTTTCCTTTTTGGGTTCATAGTATTTGTGAAATCTTCAAACCGGTCTGTATTATAAGAAAGGGTAAGAACCACTGATAAAATATTAAAATGACATCAGTAAAAATATTATTTCCTTTTTTAGAAGATAGCTCATGACAATGCACCTTTTAAATGAAATGTAAATGCCTCGTCTAAAAAAAATTCACCACGCTGCTTTATGAAGTAAATGTAGTAAATTCAGTCAGGAAGGGCACTGGCAAATGAAATCCACGTTGCAGGAAACTGTAAACACCACATTTGGTCCCAGAATACCGATTTTTCCCTTGATTTGTTCCCATGCCACTTTGGTTCTTCTGACTTTCAGATCCCCCTCACCAATGCTTAGCTGGCATCTCTACTTGGCTGCTTCACAGGCAAGTCTTCTGCCTAAAACTGAATTCTCAATCCTTCTTTCCACATCTATTCCTTTCCCAATTTTCCTCACTCTGTAAGTGGCATCATCATGAACACGGTTCATCAAACCAGACACTTTTCATCATTCTTGACATTTCCTTCTTATATTTACTCCACCACATCCAATCCACGTTCTATCAAATCCACCTCCAAATCTATCTCAATTCATCCCTCCCCTTTTCTCCCCAATTACACTGCCCCACACGAGTCAAAGCCATCATTTGCTGCTCCCTGGACCTCTACAATAGATCCTTAAATGGTCTCTTCGCCATTACACAGACCGCCCCAAATCCGGACAGGGTGGAAATCAGATCCTGTCATTACCCCGCTTTAAATCCCTGTATTGCCTTCCACTGAATTTGGAACAAAACCCCACCTTCTTACAGAGCCCACAGGGCCCTGGAGCACCAAAATGCTTGGTTCTTAGATCCCGCCATGCTTTTTCCTGTCTCAGGGCTTCGATATGTATTCCACCTGAATGTTCTTCGACTCGTACATCCTTAAAGTAAGATTCCATTGACTGTGCCCACTTGTTTTGAAAAGGGAGTTTATTACACAGTTGTTTTAAACAAGTTCATAACCCTAGAACTTAGGTATAGAGTGACCGCTCTAATCTAAAGCAAAAGAAGGGAAAAGGGAGCAGGGCAGGTCTTCCAGCAGAACACCAGCTACCATTTCTGCCGGCCTCTCCATCCATTCACCCGGGGAGCCCTGCCCACCGAGGCCCAGCGGCGGGCTCCTGTGCGCAGCTGCCCCGCAGCAGGCGCCCGCGGCCTATAGCGCCTTCCCATTTTTTCTAATACTTGGACTCGAATTAGTGGGGTCACTGTTAGGCGAAGAAAGGAATGACCTCCAAGCTCACATGCAAGCAAACTTTGGTCTCAACTCAACAGGAAATTGCACCGAAATCGCTGTCGCTAGCGCCTTACAAGTTTTCTCCTTAACCCAAACAAGCCTTTCGGGCTGGGTTTTTATCACGTCCACTTCAAAACCGAGGAGGTTGAGTGAACTTCATCCCACGACCCCGACTCTCCGCGGCGGCCGGAAACGGAAGCCTGGCCTGGGGAGGGCAGGACCCCGAGGGGCGAGGAGAGGAGGAGGGGGCTGCGCTCACCTCGGAGCAGAGCCATGCCGGCGGCTGGGTCGTCAGCGGCGCGGGTCACTGGTGTGGGGGACGCTGAGCGGCCACTCGCAGTCACCCAGATTTCAAGAGCGTGGGTGGCGCCCCAAGAGCCACGCCCCTGCCCTTTCACCTACTTCCCGGGGCTCCTTGGCGGAGTCCCAGCGTAAGATGATCCTATCCCACGCGTAGCTGCCCGCCTCACCCCAGCCCGAGGGAGCCCAGGGGACGGGGCGCGGGTAGACGACAACGCGCCTTGAGAGCGGACTCTTTCCTCACGTCCTCGTTTTTAGATTTTCTCCGTTTCCAAACCGAGAGAATTTGGTTTGACACCTCTCACCCATCATATCCAAGCCCCGACAGGCAATGACTGTTCCCCTCTGTCTCCGCCAGCACCCTAAACACTGAGCAGGAGCCAAGGCCTGAGGGACTTGGCGCGCGGGCGGCCGCCAGCCGGGGGCGGGACCGAACGTCCTGTGGGCGGGGCGCGGCGGCAGCGCGGCGGGATTGGCTGGAGCGGGCGGCTGCGCAGTCCGCTGGGCAGAGGCTAGGGCAGCCGAGCTGGACCCGGACCGGGTTTGGGTACTGTACTGGGGGCAGGGCGGAGAGGTGGGCGGCAGTTGGGGTGCGGTGAGTGTAGTAGGCTAGGGCGCTTTCGGGTCCCCATTGCAGCCCCCGGATGAGCCCGCAGTATTTTCCTTATATGATCAGGTCCCATTGCGGGCGGCGCCGCTTGCCCGGAGCCTGAGAGGATTATGAAAACGTGGCGAGCGAAGTGGGGCCAGGGGACCTGGAGCAGGGGCGTGAGGAGACTGGGCAACGGGTGAGGCTGGACGGGAGGGAGGTCTAGGGAGGCCTCTGCCGCGGTCACTGTGAGTCCTGGCCGATGATGACGAGACCACTGCGCAATCTGAGTTCTGGGAACCAGGTGATGGAGTGTGTTCTGAGAACAGACTGAGGCCGGGCGAGCAGGAGGCGGCCGGGGCAGGGGAGAGGCGAAGAGCCCCTCGATACCAGGGCTTGGCGGGCCGGGCTGCCTAGCGAGGGCTTCTTTGAGTGCGTAGGGGTGGTGGGTGGCATGGACAGTTTCTCTGAGTCGTCAGCGAATGCCACCCCAAGAATCCTGCTTTTCAAACGCTTTGGTGACACTCTTGCAGTGTTGGGGTGTTTTAAATCCAAATTTGTATTATGAAAACTTTCAAACTTACAGAAAAGTGGGAAGACTTGTACAATGGACACATATCGACCCAATTGTTAACATTTTGCTATATTGCTGTCCACCTGTTCTTCCATCAAACCATCTTATCTTTTTAATGCAGACCTTAGTACTCTACACCCATGAACACATCAGCACACATTATTCATTTACAGTTCTTTTTAAGGCAAAATATCCACGCAATCAAATGTACAAATCTTAGACAAGCTTCACAAATGCTCATGTATAGGCCGGGCGCCGTGGCTCACGCCTGTAATCCCAGCACTTTGGGAGACCGAGGTGGGCGGATCACGAGGTCAGGAGATCGAGACCATCCTGGCTAACACGGTGAAACCCCGTCTCTACTAAAACTACAAAAAAATTAGCCGGGCGTGGTGGCGGTCGCCTGTAGTCCCAGCTGCTGGGGAGGCTGAGGCGGGAGAATGGCGTAAACCTGGGAGGCGGAGCTTGCAGTGAGCGGAGATCGCGCCACTGCCCTCCAGCCTGGGTGACAGAGTAAGACTCCGTCTCAAAAAAAAAAAAAAAAAAAAGCTCATGTATAGAGTGTTCATTTTTGTACACAGTTTTCTATTCAATTTGCCCTCCACATATTTAAGAAAGGTTAAGTATCACAACTTCCCACTGCAGATCACCATCAGTAGGTCTTTATAGATGTACTGTGTTTTCTCTAATTGGAAATGTCACTAATGAGTGGATTCTAAAACCATTCAGTGAAAGGTTTACATATATTAAAACATGTAAATATATGAGAGAATATTGACATAGTCTCCAAGTCTCATGAAGAAGAAAGGGTACCTTTACAATGGAGAAATCTTGCGGGTGTTACTTCACCAAATTATGAAGTAATGGTGTCCCATCACCGATAAAGGGACAAACTGACATCATGCGCTCCCTTTGCTACAGCGACAGCACAATCTCACTTGCGTAGAATTTCTCCTGAAAACATCTGGCCTGAATCTAATTATAAGGAAACGAGACAAATCCACATGGAGGTACATTCCGCAAAACAACTGACCTGAACTCTTTAAAAACATCAGTGTGGTGAACAACAAAAAATGGCTAAAATAGGAATAGTATCACATTAAAGGAGACTAGAGATGTGACACATATTGTATGAGATCCTTAATTAAAACCTGGGTCAAAAAAAAAAAAACTCTAAAAGACAGTATTGGGAAATTGGAGAAACATAAATTATAGATGACATGGTAATATTGACATTAAGTTTCCTGATCATGATAATTATATAGTAGTTATGTAGGAGATTGTCCTTTGTTTTTAAGAAATACATACTGAAATATATGGAGTTGAAGAATCATGAGGCCTGCAACTAACTCTCAAATGACTGGAAAAAATGCATTTATATATATACAGTTATGTGTTTCTTAACCACGAGAATACATCCTGAACGATGTGCTATTAGGCGATTTCGTCATTGTGTGAACATCACAGATTTCACTTACACAAACCTCGATGGTAGAGCCTACTACACACCTAGGCTATATGGTACAGCCTATTGCTCCTAGGCTACAAACCTGTATAGCATTTTACTGTACTGAACACTGTAGGCAGTTGCAGCACAATAGTAAGTATTTGTGCATCTAAACATAGGAAAGATAGTGTGTGACTATACACTGGCAGATAAAGATAAAGCAAATATGGCCAAATATTACCAACTGGGGAATCCAAATGAAGAATATACAGTTGTTCATTATTCTTTTTCTTTTTTTTTTTTTGAGACAGAGTCTTGCTTTGTTGCCCAGGCTAGAGCGCAGTGGCATGATCTCCGCTTACTGCAACCTCTGCCTCCCAGGTTCAAGTGATTTTCCTGCCTCAGCCTCCCGATTATTTGGGATTACAGGCGCTTGCCACCCTGCCTGGCTAATTTTTGTATTTTTAGTAGAGACAGGGTTTCGCCATGTTGGCCAGGCTGGTCTCAAACTCCTGACCTTAGGTGATCTGCCCACCTCGGCCTCCCAAAGTGCTGGCATTAGAGGCGTGAGCCACTGCACCTGGCCCATTATTCTTTTTCCAAGAGGGGAGTCTTACTTGCTATGTTGCCAGGGCTGGCCTCAAACTCCTGGGCTTAAGGGATCCTCCTGTCCCAGCCTCCTGAGTAGCTTGGGACTACAGGTGTGTACCACATTCTTCTATTTTTGCAACTTTTCTGTAGGTTTTAACTCTTTCAGAATAGAAGTTGGGAGAAAAAATGTCCTTCACGTAAGCTAAAAATTGCTTGAAACAAGTTATTTTTGAAAATCTTTAGTCCTTTTCAGGTTTACATCATGTTTAAGCAGGTATGTATTCTTGTAATTTTAATATGTATATTAAAATTGTTATAATTTTTGTCTAGATGTGGAGTCTTTCATGAGAGGTAAAGTTATTGTTCTACTTTTAGACATTTAACTCTCAGTATTTTTAGAAATGCAATATTATCATTTCTATACTTATTTTCCTATGCTTAAACACAGTTTCTCCTGCTTTCCTATAACACTAAAAATTGACAGTGGCTTAAGCAGCAGTGGCTTTAGAAGTTTCGGTAATGGAAACTGGGGAAAGCTGACGAAGTCAGTAGGGCCTAGGACAACTTTTAAAAATGAGTATATGAATCTGAATGAGTGAGATAAATGAATTTGCTGATCTTGAGTAGTTTGGAACATTATGTGTGTGCTCACTGTTAATCTAATTGCTTTGGAAATAACTTCAATTTTTGTTAATTAGAAGGCAAATGTTGAATGTGGTTTTATTCTTACAACAAATACTAACTCTTCAGAAAGTTCAAGTTGCCAAGCAAGAACATCAGATGAATGAAATTGTTCGCAGTGGCAAATCCGTACCGGCCTGCAGCAACTGACTTCTTGCCTCCTCAAAGGAAAGAAGCATAAGGCAGAGTGAGAGACCGAGGCAAGTTTTTGAGCAGGAGTGAGAGTTTATTAAGAAGTATTAGAGCAGGAATAAAAGTAAGTAAAGTACACTTGGAAGAGGGCCAAGTGGGCAACTTGAGAGATTCAGCTGTGCCACCTGACCCTTGATTTGGGGATTGATACATTGGTACGGTTCTAGGCCTTGCATTACTTCTTCCAATTTTTCCCTTGGGGTGAGCTGTCCGCATGCTCAGTGGCCTGCCAGCACTTGGGAGGGGCGGCATGTGCAGTGTGTTTACTGAAGTTGTGCACATACTCACTGGAGACATTCTTCCCTTACCAGTCTTGTTCCTAGAGGAAGCTCATATACCAGTTGAACTCCACCATTTTGCCTCTTAGTGAGCATGTTTGAGCCCACTCTCCCAAAATCTTATCCAGGAGCTGCTGATCACCAGATTCTAGTATTTTCCATCTATTGGGAGAATGTCTTTCCCTGACACCAGTTGAGACCAATGATTATTTTAGATAGTTTAACAACTTGCCTGACCATCACCTGATAGTCGCTTGACATTCCTGGGTGGGGTGGGGGAGGTTTTCTCCTGCCCTGCTCAAGTCTGCCTAGCTACCTATTCTAAGGGAATGTAGACAGGAAGTAATAAAGACACCAATTTGCCAAACTCCCTCATGTTAAGTTTACCCTAAGTCTTGATGTGTTTCCAGTAACCCTAAGGCACTGTCTCAAACATGATAGATACTTGTTTTTCTTTTTTCTCTACTTGTCTGAAAGTTATTTGCAGTGCCTATATCTTTGGCTCAACTTTCATTTAGTAGCATAACCTTAGGCAAATCTTCCTTGGATCTAAGTTTACTCTGCAAAATACTAATGTTGGTAGAAGGAGACAATGCTGCTGTTGCCTTCCAGCCAGAAACCTCCAGAAACACACCTATAGTTGAACAAGTTGGGTTTAATATTCTTTGGAAGAAGGGAGATTGCACATCATCGGTGTGCCTTTGCATACTGCAGCACATCTCAGTAAAAGGGTGGTAGGATTTGGGGTTTGGTTAGGTGATTTGGGGAGGATCCAAGGAAGTACAGGTTCACTCTGGATTGGGTACTGTCAGGAAGTAGGGACAAGTCTTTGGGTATCAGTACTATTCAGGGTTCTCCAGAGGGACTAATAGGATATATGTATATATGAAAGAGGGTTTAAGGCCAGGTGCAGTGGCTCACACCTGTAATCCCAGCACTTTGTGAGGCCGAGGCGGGCAGATCACGAGGTCAAGAGATTGAGACAAGCCTGGCCAACATGGTGAAACACTGTCTCTACTAAAATTACAAAAATTAGCTGGGCATGGTGGCGCGCATCTGTAGTCCCAGCTACTTGGGAGGCTGAGGCAGGAGAATCACTTGAACTCAGGAGGTGGAGGTTGCAGTGAGCCAAGATCGTGCCACTGTACTCCAGTCTGGTGACAGAACGAGACTCTGTGACCCCGTCTCAAAAAAAAAAAAAAAAAGTGTAAGAAAGAAAGGAAGGAAGGAAGGGAGGGAGGGAGGGAGTTTATTAAGGAGAATTGACTCACAGGATCACAAGGTGAAGTCCCACAATAGGCCGTCAGCAGGCTCAGCCAGGAATGGCTCAGTCTGGGTCCAAAAGCCTCAAACGTAGGGAAGCCAACAGTGCAGTCTTCAGTCTGTGGCCAAAGGGCGCCTGAGAGCCCCTGGCAAGCCATTGGTGTAAGTCCAAGGGTCCAAAGGCTGAAGAACCTGGAGTCTGATGTCCAAGGGCAGGAGGAATGGAAGGAGGCATCCAGCATGGGAGAAAGATGAAAGCCAGAAGACTCCGCAAGCCAGCTTATCCCACCTTCGTCGACCCACTTTGTTCTAGCTGCACTGGCAGCCAATTGCATGGTGCCCACCCACACTGAGGGTGGGTCTTCCTCTCCAGGCCACCGACTCAAATGTTAATTTCCTCTGGCAACAACCTCACAGACCCACTCAGGAACAATACTTTACCAGCTATCTAGGCATCCTTCAATCAAGTTGACGACTAATTTTAACCGTCACAGTATCATCTTATCCTGAAGGAGGGCCGATTAGAGCTAGGCTCAAGCTGCACCTGGGAAAGCAGCTACAGTCCCTCAGATTACCTGGGACAGGGCATATTTGGTGTTACATAGTTTACACAGTGATCTTGTTTTTGTGCCTGGGCAAAATTACAGTCTTGCTTCATATCACTTTAGTGTAGTCACAGAGTGCCCACATCTGATATTGGTGTTTTATAAGGTTGTTCATAGCAAAAGAACAACGCAGCCCAGCAGAGGACCAGGCCAGCTTCTAGCATGACCCAGGCCTAGCTCTGAGTTTCAGATCAGTTCCTGAAAGTCAGAATGCTTTTCTCTTTCTGAACTGTTACTAAGTGTATCCTGTATGAAGTTTGCTTCTTTTCAAATGTGGTTTTCCTGTTGAGGCTTTGAAGCTAGGACTAAACCTCTTTGAGAATGAGCTGAAGGCTTTCCTCAAGTGAGGGTATTCTTTGGTCAGCCACTCAAAAAGTGAATCCATCTTTAGGTTGGAAGGTGGGTTCAAAAGTCAACTTTTCACTGCATAGTATACAGCAGGTCTCTACATAACATTGTTTCATTCATCGTCATTTTGACATAATGTTGGTGAGAAAAAAATTGCCTCCTGGCCAGGGCCACTGTGGGTGTGGAGTGTGCAGGTTCTCGCTGTTACAGTGGGTAGCTAGTCAGGCATGAGCAGGGCAGGAGAGAGCTCCCCCCTCCACACACACACCAGGAGCATCGGGTGACCATCCAGTGGTGGTCAAGGCAGTTGTTAACTGTCTTTCTAAAGTAGTCACTGGTCGCAGCCAGCATCAGAGAAAGGCAGTCTCCCGATAGAAAACACGTGAAACTGGTGATCAGCCACTTCCTGACAAGATCTCAGGAGTTGAGAGAAGTAACGCAAGACCTCAAAAGTAGGCCAACATATAAAACCCCAAGTCAAGGAGTTAAACCATGCTCTTGACTCTTTCAAGTCACGCACTTGGCCCTCTTCCAAGTGTACTTTCCTGCCTTTCCACTCCTATTCTAAAACTTGCCTTGGTCCCTCCTTCTGCTGTACGCCCCCTCAAATTCTTTCTTCTGAGGTGGCAAGAATTGAGGCTGCTGCCTCATTCATACAGACATGGATACGTCCCACTGGTGAGATCCCCGTGACTGTTTTTTTTGGATTCTCCAGTTTCCTCCCATGTCCCAAAGCTGTGTACGTGAGGTGAATGGATGTGTCTAAGTGATCCTAGTCTGAATGGGGGTTTGTGAGCACACCCAGTGACAGGATGGGGTCCTGTCCAGGCCTGGTGCCTGCCTGGCACCCTGAGCTGCCAGGAGAGGTGGGCCCTCAGTGACTCTCAAATGGGATGAGTGGGCAGCTTTCTCATTTGTTTTTATTAATCTTTCTTAAATGTATGTATAGCCTTCATTTCAGTGTTTAATTCTAGAAGTGTTTTGGTCTTTATTTAGAAGTTTGTTGATGTTTTGGCTGGGCATGGTGGCTCATACCTGTAATTCCAGCACTTAGGGAGGCCGAGGCAGGCAGATCACTGGAGCCTAGGAGTTTGAGACCAGCCCGGACAGCATAGTGAAACTCCATCTCAATAAAAATACAAAAAAATTAGCCAGGCGTGGTGGCGGATGCCTGTAATCCCAGCTACTCAGGAGGCTGAGGAGGGAGAATCACTTAAACCCAGGAGGCAGAGTTTGCAGTGAGCTGAGATCTTGCCATTGCCCTCCAGCCTGAGCAACAGAGCAAGACTCCACCTCAAAAAAAAAAAAAAAATTTGGTGATGTTTGTATGACCATAAATATGCTGTAGGAACTGTTTATATCAACTAGCTTATGTTAAAATTGGTGTCATTATGTCATTTTGTTTATATGCGTGGTTTCCTAGAACCTATCAGTGATGTTGAGGACTAATTATACTGTGACCATTCTTCTGGATCATCAAATATTTCAATAGTGGTCTCCAATGATGGGTGCTTAAGGGCACTATCCCTGGGGATGTCTTCTTGTATATTTTTAGGTGGGTCAGGTTAACAATGGGTGTGGAAGGGCACCATCTCTGGAGATGTCTTATTCCATAAATTTGGGTGTAAATTTTTTTAAAGATTTCCAGGTGGTTTTGATGTGTGCTCCTACTTAAGAAAAAAATGTATCAGTATTTCCATATAGATGCTCAGTTTCTGGGCTGTTCTGTTCCACTGGTCAATTTTTCCATGTCCAGGGCCAGATGTGGTAGCTCACGCCTATAATCCCAGCACTTTGGGAGGCCGAGGCGGGCAGATTACCTGAGGTCGGGAGTTTGAGACCAGCCTGACCAACATGGAGAAATCTCGTCTCTACTAAAAATACAAAATTAGCTGGGCATGGTGGCACATGTCTGTAATCTCAGCTACTAGGGAGGCTGAGGCAGGAGAATCACTTGAACCTGGGAGGCGGAGGTTGCAGTGAGCTGAGATTGTGCCATTGCACTCCAGCCTGGGCAACAAAAGTGAAACTCTGTCTCAAAAAAAAAAAAAAAAATTTTCCATATCTGTCATTCTCACACATCTTAATTACTGAAATTTTGTAAGTCTCAATGCCTGCTAAGGAGAGCTTCCCACTTTCTCAAGGAGGGTCTTCCTTATCCATGGGCCTTTGTTCTTCCATGTAAATCTTATAATGAGCTTGTCAGTTTTCACATAGAAACAGTTGAAATTTTGATTTTTAATCTATAGATCAACTTGGGGACAACAAACTTTTAGTGGTATGGAGTCCTTGAATCCTTGTACCTAATTATTTCTCCATTTTAATGTTGTCATTGTTTTTCACTTATATTTTACAAATTCCTCCATACAGATCTTGTGACTATTTTCCCACCGATTTTTCATGCCATCTCTACCGTATGCTATGTTACACATAGGATTGGGCCTATCCTTGCACTCCCTATTCTGTTTCATTGATCTACTTGTCTTTGCCTACGCCAAAACTGCCTTTAATTCCATCGCTTTAAAGTAATTGCTCAATAAGCCTTTTTATCGGAGAGTTTCTCCCTGCCCCCAACTTTTGGACTGTAAGATGCTGACCTCTGGTTTAAATGATCGTGACACGTATTAGAATATAGGCCCCATAATGAAGCTTCTCAAGAGAGTATTACAAAGAAACTTTGTCAACCTGTAGCTGCAGAGTTTTAAATTTCATTTATATTTGGCACACCACTTTATTCAAAAGTATTTATTTCCACAAATTTTTATCCACAGCTAAATATAACAGTGACTATTACAAGCATTTTTCTATAAACAAAGGTGTAGTTTACAGATTTGTGCAAAGTGGAAAAATATTTTCATCAGCAGTCTTTCTTCTATGGTGTTAGATTCACCCTTGAATATGATCTGAACTCTTTCAGAGAGGCAGTCCTTCATCTAAACGTCAGTTGGTGGCAAAATGTTATATTCAAATCTGGATTATTCTGATACAGTGTCACTTTAGAAAGTAGCTTAGTTTCATTTGATTGATCCCCTTTGTTAGAAATTTTTTGAAAAACAATCTTTTGTATCTAATGACCTTTGTAATAAAAAAAAAAAAGCTCTGTCCTGTGTTTGTCATTGGCATTAACCTCTGTCTACACCCTCTAATTCTCTAATTATGGCACCAGTGGGTATAAAAAGTGAATTATGGTTATTTGGCTCATGCAGCAAATTAACTGGAGAAACTGACCACAAATATTCTGTGAAGAACTACAAGGTCTTGCCCCATGCTGTCCCATTTTAGTGACCATTTAGTTATGTAGGCATTATACAAATGCCTCAATTTAGGACACCCTTACTGTCTTAGTACGTCAAGTGTATGAAAATTTACTTTATGCAGCAGAAATGAATTCTAATTTATTGGTTACTGGGGTCTTAATGTATGAAAGCTCTAAGTAAATATTTGATGAATTGATGGTAGCAGCGTTGATTTTTAACTCTTCCAAGCTCCTAGTTTTGTTTTTACAAAAGCCTTAAAATTTAGTACTAGGGAAATCAAAGGAAGCAACTCCCACTGACAAGCTTCATGGAAAGGGGAAAAACATCTCCTTTTGGGTCTAATCTGCCTCCCAGGCAAGCCTACAGGTACTGGAACTCTAACTGCAACTATGAGGGCACAGGGAAAATGCATGTATGTAATATGCTTGTCAGCTTCAGCAACAATTCATGTGTACATACACATTTACTATAAGTAAACAGGTCCCGTATAATACTTAAAACACAAGTTTTTGATCTATAAATATTTGACTCTTAATATTTAAAATGCTTCTAATGTTTTAAAAGACAAAACTCCCCCATGATATCACATTGAACATTAAAATTATTCCCACAGCAACACTTATTTCAGAGAAACAGTTGATAAGTCAGTTATCTTAGTAACAGCTAAAGGCACCTGGTGAGAAAAAATCAAATAAATTTTAAATATTAAAAAATCAAAGAGACATCTAATGCAGAGTTCAAACCTTTATGTTGAATTGTTAGAGTCATTACTGATTTCATGACACTAATAAATGTTTGAATTGAAATGATTTTTAAAAATGCAGAGAAAATGCTAACAAAAGATTATACAGTTCCCCTAAAGATGCTTCTTCTAGCCTCCAAGTATTAAATAAGACAGATCTAAATATTAACTACATATAAAGTATGTATTTGTTAGTCATCTATAAGTTTTAAGTACAATTCCAGGATATACCTTTATCTTTTGGAAGAGAAGAAGTAAATCTGCCATTTCTTAGGCTAAATGGACTATTCATAAGGTCCTTCCCTCCCCATTTATTCTAATTGCCAAGCTTTTATTCAGTAAGCTCTTGGCACCTAGTGATTAACCAGTGACAGCAGAGAGTAGTGACCAAGAGAGATGGAGAGAATGATGGTGTAAGACAGTATATAAGGATAGTAAGCCACTGTGTTTGTGGAACCACTGCATGTCAAAACTCCTTAACACTCTAACAAGGCATTTTTCGTCTTTTAAGGACAGTCCTTACATAAGAGACTCACTTTCAAACTAAAGTGCATTAAAAAGCAAATTATACTTCACAAACAACTTTAAAGAGGTAGCCACAAACCCAGTTGTTTTAGATTGGCCTTCTAAATGAAGTCAGCACATGGATCCACGGGTAAGTGTCATGGACGTCAGTGATTATGTAACTGTAACTGAAAGAAAAAGGCATAGCTCTGCAGACGCCCAAGAGAAGCTGGCATGTTTAATGTGGATGTAGAGGGGATAATGCCCATGACAATTGATTGGAACACAATGTCAGCAGCCTTAACCCAGGCTAAGACTGGACTAAGCCCCAGGAGATGCAGAGAATGACTGAGGAAGCTGTGCTCTAAGGGCACAGTACAGAAGGTAGTGTAGAGTGTGCTGTGTTTCCAAGAGCCTTTTAAGTTGGGTAGTTGAGTAAAAGAGAGTGGAGGCAGGCTGTTCTACTTCCAATTCATGGATAAATCTTATTTTCTCAATGTAATACAGAGGCTGTTCTATGATTTGCAAATGCCATTTTTATGGGAACAGCATACTGCTATCAAGAGATAGGGAAAAGACAGTAAAAAAAAAAAGTGTGGAAAGAATATGGGTTTCCAATTGAATGCTTGCTTTTGAAGAATCCAAAAACAAGTTAAAAAAAAATTGTAAGAGCAGCAAACGTCTAAGCCTGTTATATTACTGAATTACTTTTTTAAAATCCTTATTTCGTAGGAGAGATATTTACAATTTTTTGTGTGCTCAATTTGAAAAACGTTGAAAATAACCTGAAAAGGGAAAGTTGACCTAAGCCATTTTATTCTCTTAAAAATAAAACCCAAACTTTTGTATAATATCCCTGAACCGATTATTTTTGAAGGTTTTTCAGATG
The DNA here is from genome assembly GCF_009828535.3 of Hylobates moloch. Classification (NCBI taxonomy): domain Eukaryota; kingdom Metazoa; phylum Chordata; class Mammalia; order Primates; family Hylobatidae; genus Hylobates; species Hylobates moloch. Next base: position 29,766,081 of record NW_026652280.1, on the reverse strand, counting down.
ATCTGATGTGCGAACTTTAGTTTGTTTTACTATTTGGTTTCTGGAATAGTAGAGCATTATGTGATGCTCTTATTGGAGGCTTAATGGTATTAAGAGATTTAAAGCTTTCATATTGACTTGTTTGGTTTTTACACCTATAAATAAAACAAGTTGTTATCCTTTTCTAATATTTAGCTTATATACATCTTTGTGAAAGTTTTGTGGGACTTGGAAAGTGTATGGACTAGCATCAGAAACAAAATATTTTTCCATCTTTCTCAATTGGAGTTTGGGATAGCAGCATTTTAATAATCTCTTCCATTAAACCAAGATTACACAAAAGCGTTTGAGCACACTGAGGACTGGCACTTCTAATTTTGCTTCAGAAACCAGCACTCACAATGTCTGGTCTGGAGGTCAGTTACACCACTGTCTTTGTATAATCAGCCATTAAAAAATATTTTGGAAATATTTCTCAGAAGTCTCATCCCCATATTTTTGTTCTTAAAACATCTCACCACAAACTCAACCACACCTATGGTTTGAAAACTTTGGGAAATGTCAGTGTACGCCATTATCATGGTTATTAGTACCATTATTTGTTGAAAGCCCTTTGAAGGCAATTTATGTGACTTATATATATTTGGTATTTTAATTTGGACATTCTCCAGTTATATGCAAAGATCAAAACTAGGCAGCTTCATTTTATAGAATTGGCACCTTTTATATGTCTATGGGGACTGCTTGGTGTCTATAGATTATGTATATGTGTTGGACTGAAATCAAACTTAAAATCTTCCATATTTCAAGTGTTTTTATTCTGAGCAGTACGTACAAAAAATAATGACATAGTTGTGTCTAATTCTGTATAGTTCAGCACCCTCCACAGGCTGTCAATCTCTGATTTGATCTACTTTTATCAGATTTAACAGATCCTTGAATTTACTTTACTGTATATACTTCCTTCTTGCTCACATTGGGAATCAAACTAATGTTGGAAACATGCATCTTCAGACTTCATTGAGGAATTCCAGATTGAGACACGCTGGGATGTGGATTGAGTCCATGGTTAGAGAAGATGGATTAAATGGAAACAAAACAGGAAACATGTGCTTGGCATCTAATAGCAGTTGCTGAGGGTCATTCCGCTCTTGTAGTTGTGCCTATGGGGAAGAATAAGACCATGTAAAGTTTGAGTACCCCTAAAAATAGCCAGTTTAAGTGAATTCACGAAAGTGATTTGGCATATATCATGGAAAGATTTCTAAGACAATTAGGTAGAACTTGAGGACCAGGAGAATGTCATCTCCTTACCCTTGAGGTATTTAGTGGGGAGAGAAGCCCTGACTTAGGCTTCTTGGAGATCAGAGGGCTGTAAGCTCTCTCCCAATTCTAGCATTCTTTGAAAAATTTTCTAAGGGAGAATATAAAATACATCTCAGGTGCAAACCATATGGAGAGGCACTATAGTGAAGTGGCCAAGGGCATGGGTTATTTTTAGGTAGACAGCTGAGCTCTAATCCTGGCACCACCCTGGGCAAATTCCTGAATTTTTTTATGCCTCAGTTTCTTTACCTGTAGTATGAGAGAAGAGTACATCACATAAAATGGCAGAGTAGGAAGCTCTAGGGATTGGTCCCTCCACTGAAGCTACCTTAAACTAGAAACAGTGATTGTCAACTATCTCGTAACTCTGGAACTTGATTGGACATTTATAACAATCGGGAGACTGATTGATAAAGGGAGAGGCTGCTGATCTTTGCTAAGGGAACCGTGTGTGTGACCCAGCTACTATCCCCCTCTCTTCAGCTCCCCTGAAGCTATGGGGATAGCAGCCCACATTCCTGGAGTAGCTAGCTGGCCAGGGCAGGCAGTGGGACCTTGTCCTCCAAAAATTTGGGGTTGTGCACTTTGGTTGATCTGGTGGGTCCCAGCAGATGCCTGTCTTGGTTTAGACATTTCTTGGGATGCAATGGCTTCCACTAGTGGCATCAACTGGAAAATTTAAAGGCACAGAGCCCCTCCCTGCTTCCTACTTGAAGCCATAAATTTTAGGAAAAGCACAAAAACTGAAATGAAAAATTCACTAGAGGAGTTTAACAGTAGACTTGAGCAGGCAGAAGAAAAGATCAGTGAATTTGAAGATAAAGCAATTGAAATGATCCAGTCTGAGAAGAAAATAAAAATAATGAGGTAAAAATGAACAGAGCCTAACAGACCTATCGGACACCATCAAGTATACGAACATACACATTACAGGAGTACCAGAAGGAAAAGAGCAAGAAGGGGGCAACAAAATATTTGAAGAAATAATGCCTGAAACTTCCTAAATCTGATGAAAGACATGTATGTAATCATCCAAAAAGCTCAATGAACTCCAAGCAGGATAAAGGCAAAGAGATTCACAGTGAAACACATTACACTAAATTGTCAAAACCCTAAGACAAAGAGGGAGTCTTGAAGGCAGTGAGAAAGAAGTGACTTGTCACATACAGTCGTCCCTCAGTATCCATGGGGGATTGGTTCCCAGAATTCCCACAGATACCCAGATCCATGGATATGCAAGTACTGCAGTTGGCCCTATAGAAACCATAGATAGAAAAAGTTGTCCCTCCATAGCTACAGGTTCTGCATCCTGTGAATACTGAATTTTGAATTTGTGGTTGGCTGAATCTGCAGATATGGAACCTGTGGATATGGAGGGCTGACTGTATAAGGTATCCTCAAATAAGATTAACAGCTGTTTTTTCATCAGAAACCATGGAGGCTAGGAGGCAGTGGGATGACACAATTCAAATCCTGAAAGGAAAAAATCTTGTCTGCTAAGAATTCTAAATCTGGCAAAACTACCCTTCAAGAATGAAGGAGAAAATTAAGTCATTTCCAGAGACAAAGAAGGACATTATATTTTAATAAAAGGTTCAACTCATCAAGAAGATATAATAAACATCTGCATCTAGCAACAGAACCCCAAAATATCTGAAGGGAGAATTGACAGACTTTAAGGGAGAATAGTTCTACAGTAATGGTTGGACATTTCAATACCCCATTTTTAATCATGGATAGAACCAGATAGAAGATCAATAAGAAAATAGAGGCCATGAACAACACTATAAACCAATTAGTCCTAACAAACACATATGGAACACCCCACTTAGCAGCATACACATTCTTCTCAATGCATATGGAACAGCCTCCAATATTCAAACAAGTCTGAATAAATTTTAAAATATTAAAGCCCTATAAAATATTTTTTCTGATTAGGATGGAATGAAACTATAAATCAATAAATGAAAGAAAACTGCGAAATCCACAAATATATGGAAAACAATAAGTTCTTAAATAGCCAATGGACTAAAGAAATCACAGGGGGAATTAGACAATAAAAATATAACAAACCAAAGCTTATGGGATGGGATAAACATAGTGCTAAAAAGTTTGTAGCTGTAAATGTCTACATTAAAAAAAAATCTCAAATCAATAACCTAACTGTATACCTTAAGGAATCAGAAAAAGAGCAAACTAAACCTAAACCTAGAAGAAATGAAGTAACACAAATTAGATGGAAAAAATAGAGAATAGAACAATACCCAAAACAAACGAAATCAAAGTTGGTTCAAAAAATTGACAATTTTTTTTTTTTTAGACAGGGTCTTGCTGTGTCGCCCAGGCTGGAGCACAATGCTGTGATCTCTGCTCACTGTAATCTCTGCCTCCCAGGTTCAAGTGATTCTCCTGCCTCAGCCCCCCAAGTAGCTGGGATTACAGGCGTGCAGGAAGACTAAAATGAGAAATTAGCAAATCAGAAATGAAAGTGAGGACATTACTGCCAATTTTACAGAAACAAAAAGGATTATAAGAGAATACTATGAAAAATTTAACACCAACAAATTGGATAACCTAGATGAAATGGACAAAATCCCAGGAACACACAAACTACCAAAACTGATTTAAGAAGAAATAGAAAATCTGAATAGACCTATAACAAGTAAGGATATTGAATTAGTAATTAAATATTTCCCAACAAAGGAAAGCCCAAGATGGACTTCACTGGTGAAGACTATCAAACATTTAAAGAAGAATTAACACCAGTTCTCAAACTCTTCCTAAAAATCAAAGAGGAAGGCACACTTTAACTCATTCTATGAGGCCAGTATAACCCTAATATCAAAGCCAGATAAAGACACTGTAAGAAAACAAAACTATATTCATCCCTTATCAATACAGATGTAAAAGCCCTTCAACGAAATACTAGCAAATTGAATTCAGTAAAAGGTTAAAAGGATTATACACCATGACCAAGCAGGATTTATCTTCAGAAAGCAAGATTAGTTCAACATAAAAATCAATGTAATATACCACAATAACAGAATGAAGAGGAAAAAATCCACATCATCTCAACTGATGCAGAAAAAGCATTTGCCAAAATCCAACTTTTTTTTGATAAAAAGATAAATCCCTCCATGATAAAGACCATATGTAAAAACCCCACATTTAACATCACAAACATCACACTCAAAAAGTTTTTCCTCTAAGATCAAGAATAAGAGAAGGATGCCTGTTGTTACCACAGTATAGTTCTAGCCAGGGCAATTATGCAAGAAAAGAGATATGAGGCAGCCAATTTAAAATGATCCTTTTGCAGACAACATATCTTACATGTAGAAAAACCAAAAGAATCCACACACACACACAAATATTGCTAGAGCTAATAAATGAATTCAGCAAAGTACATAATAAAAAACCAACATGTAAAAATCAGTTGTATTTCTATTCACTAGTAATGAATAATCAGAAAGAAAAACAATTCCACTTACGGTAACATCAAAAGGAATAAAATACTTAGGAATAAATCTAGCCAAGAAGGTGCAAGACTTCTGAAAAAGTCAAGACCTAAACAAATGGAAAGACACCCCATGTTCATGTACTAGAAGACTTAAGATGACAATACTACATAAAGCAATCTACAGATTCAATGCAATCCCTATCAAAATCCCAATGATGTTTTTCACAGAAATCTAAAAAAATCCTAAAATTCATATCGAACTTCAAGGGATCTTGACTAGTCAAAGCAATCCTGAAAAATAACAAGATTGGCTGGGTGCAATGGCTCATGCCTGCAATCCCAGCACTTCGGGAAGCTGAGGTGGGGAGATCACCTGAGGTTGGGAGTTTGAGACCAACCTGGCAAACATGGTGAAGCCCCATCTCTACTAAAAATGCAAAAATTAGCCAGGTATGGTGGTGCATGCCTATAATCCCAGCTACTTGGGAGGCTGAGACAGGAGAATTGCTTGAACCTGGGAGGCGGAAGTTGCAGTGAGCCAAGATTGCGCTACTGCACTCCATGGGTGATGGAGTGAGACTCTGTCTCAAAAAAAAAAAAAAAAAAAAGGAAAACAAAATTGGAGGACTCACACTTCCCATTTGAAAACTTTTACAAAGCTATGGGAATCAAAGCTATGGTACTGAGTATACGGACAGACATATAGACCAATAGAATATAAGGGCCCAGAAAAAAAAAAAACCCTCATATTTTTGGTCAATTGATTTTTGACAAGGGTGCCAAGTCCATTCAATGAGGGAAAGGGCACTATCTTTGACAAATGGTGCTGAGACAACTGGATAGCCACATACAGAAGAATGAAGTGGGACATTCACCTTATACCATATATAAAAATTAACTCAGAATGGATCAAAAACTTACAGGGTGCTAAATCTGTAAAACTCTTAGAAAACATAGGGGAAAGTATTTATGGTTCTTAAAAATGACATCAAGAGCATAGGAAACAAAAAAATATACATAGATTGGACATCCTCAAAATTTAAAACTCCTGCATCAAAGGACGCTATCAAGAAAGTGAAAAGACAACCCACAGAATGGGAGAAAATACTTGCAAATCATATCCGATAAGGATTTAATGTCCAGATTATACAAATAACTCCTACAACTCAATACCCAAAAGACAATAATCTAATTTAAAAATGAATTAAAGACCGGAATAGATATTTCTCCAGAGAAGATACACACATGGCCAATAGGCGCATGAAAAGATGCTAGTCATCAGAGAGATACAAATCCAAACCACAATGATATGCCACTTCACACCCATTAAGATGGCTATAATTTTAAAAAGCTGGAAAATCACAAGTGTTGGTGAGGATGCGGGGAAACTGGAACTCTCATGCATTGCTGGTGGGAATGTAAAATGCTATAGCTGCTGTGGAAAAGTTTGAGGTTCTTCAAAAAGTTAAATATAGAGTTACCATATGACCCAGTAATTCTGCCTCTAAATATATGCCCCGAAGAACTGAAAAATGGATCTCTGCTACTTGTGCAACAATGTTCATAGCGGCATGATTCCCAATAGCCAAAAGGTAGAAACAGTGCAGTTTCCATCAACCAGTGAATAGACGGAATGGGATATATAAAGGGAATATTAGTCACTAAAAAAATAAATGAAGTTCTTATGCATGCTACAACATGGATGACCTTTGAGAACCTAAGTGAAATAAGCCAGACCCGAAAGAATATTGTATGACTCAACTTGTATGTGATATCTAGAATTTACATAAAATGTACATACAGAAGCCTACCCAGGGTTGAAGGGAAGGGAGAATATTATTCGCCCAAATGGGTAGTGTTTCTGTTTAGGATGATGAAAGAATTTTGGAAATAGTGGTGATGGTTATGTAATATTGTGAATATACTTAACACCACTGAACTATACACTTAAAAATGGTTAAAATGGAACACACATACCCCAAAACCATGGGATGGGGAAGAGTATCCTTCTCATAAGGTTGTGAGGATTAAAAGAGTTAACAGGTGTAAAGAACACAGAGTACCATCACTGGCACATAGTAAGTGCTGTATTTGCTGTTATCAGTTTTATAATATGCTCCTTTGTTCCTCATGCCCGTAGATTAACCATTGACCTCTGAACCATGAACTGCTGGTAGAAGCTGTACTTTTACAAAAGTCAATAGGGTTAACTGTGGGAGTATTGCCAAAAAGGAAAATCAATATATCCTGATTTTGTGAAAACACAATTTATTTTTCTTAAACCTCGAAACAGGCCATGGTCAGTAAATACATAGCAGCATTTGAAAAGTGCTGGGAAATTGGATTACAGAATGAAGTCAGTTGGAGCATGGCATTGTAAGATGGCTCTATAGTGGCAGGGGAACCTAGAATTGCCCATGTTTTCATCCATTACCTGAATTATGAATAGAAAGCATGACTTAAATTTCCAGTACCCATGTGTTTGGCATCTGGAAAGATGGGCCAAAATTTTAAAGTAATTTTAATCATTTGAAGAAGAGGTCTGAAATAATGGGAGAGAAGTTTAAAGGAGAGAAAGGTATTTAGGGAGGAATAAGCAAGTAGCCTCACTAATTCAAGATACTCAATGATGGCTCTGGTGTGGCCTGGCAGAATGATTCTCTGGGATTGTTGACAGCTCATACACAGCCCACTCTGAGGTTTGCTGCGTTTATCATCACGAACCTATCACATGGCATATGTATGTAAAATGTGAAATGGCAGGAGGCTCTGGGAAAAAAAGTCATCTTTGTAGCACTTAAGGGCCCTTGTATTTCTCCACATTAGTTAGATGTGACAGTAGACTTCACTACCTAAGGGGTTTGAAGAAATTTTAGAGAGTATAAAAATGGGAAAAGAAAGTGAAATATTACCTATATTATCACAACTCAACAGCAAAAGGCATGCATACGTTTAGTCAATTAAAATATACAAGGTGATCATTTCACAGAAATCCTCCTGTGAATGCTTTGGTGAGTTTAGCAACTTCAAATTTACATTTTTAAAGGTCAGTACAAAGCTATAAAAAGCCCATAGCGCCCAAGCAATGGTTTGCTTTAACAAGTAACTTGTCTTTATCACACATGTGAGTTCAAATGTAGGAGGGTGGGACTGATCATTCACCATTTCTTCTGAGCATTGTATAGGTAGAAACAGAACATAAAGCTATAGCTCGTGAAAAAAAAATATTTTGCTAGAACTGCGAGACACTGAAATTGATTACTGAGGAAGATTCAGAATCTGACTATACAACCTTCGAGAGAATATTTGGGCTTAACCTCCATTATATTTTTCCTTTGTCCTTGATCCAATAAACCTGCAGTATGATTTGGCATATATTTTTTAACCTGAATTCTCACAAACAGTGGGGTTGCCGATTTATGAGCAGTTATAGTTCTCCCTCTAATGTGTGTCTCAGATATTCAAAACCAAACAAGACTTTCTAAACTTGCACTTTTGTGTAAATTATCAGCCCTCCATAAAAATCCATATAACGGGTCCAGGGTCAGGTATCTCAGTGGCTTCTGTCATCAAACTCTTCCCATTCAGCAGCTGACTATGAGCATCCTAACAGGATCCTTTCTGTCAGCACCACCCACAACCCTGTTGTTATATTCATGTTGGTAAGTAGGGACTCACTCTGCCTGCCCCGCTCTGTGGCCTGTGTCTTTAACAATCAACTGTGTTTCTGTCATTGCCCTTAGGAGAACAACCTTTAGTCTGACTAGGCACCCCTTCCCAGACGTTCCCTCTGTTGGCCTCTGTTCCCTACTTAGATGCTGGGCTAAAGTTCATTTAGGTTTTTTTTTTTGCCTTGGCTCTTTTCAAACCCCTTTTTAGCTCTTTTCAGGGCTCTCTAAATCTCTGGATCTACACTGAAACACTGTAAGGAGCTCCAAATAAAATCCCAGGAGTATTCCAAAGGGAACAGGTTCTTGTACAAAGCTCCATGTTTCCTCACGTTTCTTCAGTGTCTTTGATAAACCTCCATTTGGTTCCCTTTTTCCTGACTCTCCCTCTGATCACTTCCCCCTGAACCCCTTTTTAATCCTTGTTTCGTGTCAACATCATTTCACTGGCCAACAAGGTCATTTAAAAGTTTGAGGGAGTGCTATGTCTCCCCTGAGGTGCTCCCCACAGGTAATCATGAGAGAAGTGTGGCCTGTTTTCTGAATCACTGCGACATGACTATCATTCCAACACTGTCACAGTTACTATCACATGCAAAGGTCAGGCACTCAGCCATCACCTTGGGCTCGGCTTGAGGAAGCTCATCTTTAAGTAAAACATTCCCATCATCTTAGGAAAAGACAGATTTAAATAACTGTTTTCCCTAATACGTTTTCTTGCAAGCATTTTCCTAAAAGCAAATATTGTCTTTTTTTTTTTTTTTTTTTTTTTTTTTTGAGACACAGTCTCACTCTGTCGCCCAGGCTGGAGTGCAGTGGCGTGATCTCGGCTCACTGCAAGCTCTGCCTCCCGGGTTCAAGCCATTCTCCTGCCTCAGCCTCCCGAGTAGCTGGGACTATAGGCGCCCACCACCACGCCCGGCTAATTTTTTGTATTTTAGTAGAGATGGGGTTTCACCATGTTAGCCAGGATGGTCTTGATCTTCTGACCTCGTGATCCCCCCGCCTCGGCCTCCCAAAGTGCTGGGATTACAGGCGTGAGCCACCGTGCCTGGCCTATATCATAAGTCTTAGACAAAGATTTAAGAGCTCAAATTGTTTTCTTTAAAGAACATTTCTTAGTTCTATTTATGGTTAGGGCTGACATTCTGCTGACATTGTTAATTCCATTTGGCGCTAATAGTTCAGTAACATGCTAGTGGCAAATGAAATAATGCTTAAACTATGTCTATAATCTGAGAGGCAGATATTATAAAAGTTGAGTTTTCTGTGTGTAAATAGTTACTCATGGGTGATATGGTTCATGTTTATCTAAGTAGAAAGCCTAGGAATGTAAGGTTTCCTAGCATATATGTAACCAGTATTTTAGTAATAAAGAGAAGCAAGATTAAAACCCAAATTTTCAATTTCCTTTATAGTCTTAGGCTGGACTTTACAAAATTACTATTTTAAAACTCACCTGGATTGTTCTTATAAAGGCCACTGTTACCCGTTCTTCAAATTCATTCAGGGGAGTATAAAGATTTAAAATTTTGACAATCTGTTGGGGGTAAAAACAGAATTTAGCACAGAGCTAAATGAACACGAGACAACTTTTGAACTTTAAAGAATATGTGACATTGGTACAAGAGTGTGATCCTCTTTAGACAAGGCCCACAACACAGATGGAGCTGGACTGACATTTACCCTTGGAGCCTGCATCCAGTAAACTAGAGCCCACAGCTTTGCCAGGTGGATCCGAGTCCTCTCACCGAATTCAGGTCTCCTGTAAACCCACCTGCCCCTCCCCACTATGCTTGTTGGTATACACAATGAGGAGTTTAGAATGCAGCTGCCTGAAATCCTCAGCCTCATATATACTAGTAATTTAAAGGTTTCTTCTGAAGAGTACTGGAGATCTTACCTGAGATGAGAAAGATCTTGTTTAATACCTAACTACCCCTGTCCCCCAACATTGTTTACAAATGAGTATTTGAACAGGAGATACTCTTTTGTCTGCCTACCACTGGTTTGGTGGAAGTAGACTGCCCAAATGCAATGCCAGCTGCATTCTAGAAGAAACTTATGTTAAGTGAAACGTATTTAAAGAGGAGAAAAATGTTTGAAGACTTTCTGGAAATGTTTACAGAAGGAAGCAGTTTTTTTAAGAGTTCAATATTTTAATAGTAAGTGGAGGAGGTAAGGAAAGGTGTTCACTTTGCTATATTAAGATGTGTTTTTCTGTACTGAGTTTGGATTTTGTTATTTATCTTTCAGGGACTGGCAATGTGTCGGCAACTGAGTCACAGTTACACATTTTTTAGGGAAAAGGAAAGCAACACTTAAATGCCCCTAAGTTCTTAATGACTTCATTTAAAACAATATAAATGAGTGTGAGTGAAAATATGACCATATTGAAATTAGTTTTAAAGAAAACTTTTTTCTTACAATTATAGTTGTAAAGAAAGCAAATACCTGATGCTGCCAATTTCTGAAAATTTGTGGATTTCTATGTAATAAACATTCCAGAATTCATTATATTTAAAAAAGTTTTTACCTAAACTTGACGTTTTGTGGGTTTGCTACCTTATCTTTTTAAGTGAGTAAGAGGGATAGAGAGTTACCAGAAAACAGTATCCGTGGCATCTTGTTTCACAGACCAAATGGTTTTTGGTTCATCTAGGAATATCCCATCAGCTACACTTCAAAATTGTATCATTAGGGGTATATAAAGGGTGGGAGTGCAACACTAACAACTAACCACTAACGAGAACAGACTTGGAATGGACGCTGGGCTTGCTTGGAATATCACGGTTGACAGAGGTGCGGAGTGACTGTACCTGCTGGGTGCTGAGGGAGGTACACAGGGAGCAGATGGCCTCTGCATCCTCCTGGGTTTTCTTCTTTAACTGCAGGAGCTGGGCTGCTTGGATCAGAGGTTCCATGGTCTGAACTGCTCCACTCTGGTGAAGGTTTCTTCCCCGAAGCCACTCCTCAAGCTGACTTATATTGTACCTTAGCCATAAGTAGAAAGCAAGCTGCGTTAAGCTGGTCCTCCTAATTCACTGAGAAGGGGACACCTGTTGCGTTTTGCAGGCCAGCTGCAGCTAGTGCCATTATTTATCTCATATGGTTAAAAAGCATGGCAAGTGCCTTGCACTCAGGAACTATTTGTTGAATAAAGAATGAATAAATGAATGAGTGGGTACTTAAAATCAAGCAAAGATGAAATACCTGAAGTGTCTATATAAGTTAACGGGGAAACACAGGCATTAAATATATTGAATTGTAAGTATTTATATTTAACATTCACAAATGTATTTATACTTCTGTGTGAGCCTTCATGCCTCTTAACTCACCGAGTTTTCTCTCTGACCTATCTGCTTTGTATTTAGTCTTTAACTTAGAGTACATCAACATCTTTAAGCTTTGAACTAATTTGTTTACCAAGTCAACCATCTCAGTGTTCGATGGATTTCACCAACAGATAAAAAGGTGATGGATGTGAGTCACAGGCTGATGGAGACAAGGACGGTCAATTAGATTTGGATTTCATTTTTAGAAACAGCAGTCTTGTGTTCTGATTCTAGCTGCAGTCAGTGAGGGCCCACTCTATCTGTGTTGTTGGGGGGTGCTCCTCTCTTACCTGAGTTGCATGCCTGTGCTCCAAGAGCAGACGTCCTTCCGCAAGAGCAGGTTGTTAAGAGTCACTGCGTTGATCATGTAGAAGAGCTGTTTGAATACCTGCAGGATGATCTCAGGGTCCAAGCCCTGGTCACACATGACTGTATGAAAGGCATTCATCTGGCGGATGATAGCTTCCAGGCAGTATGAGTTATCCCCATCTGCCATGCTGGAGGAGCGCTTCCGGTAGCCGGTGGGCTTCACACCAGATAGACCCTGAATGCTCTCATTTTCCAACATGGCAGAAACTGAAAGAAAAGCACAATTAGAGAAGCTTGCATTCCCCACTGACAACGCAAAGATTGGACCACTCAAATCATTTAGTGCTCCGGGCTTTAGCAATGATACCATCCAGAGGTGTGCAATGTTGACATGCTTAGGAACTTATAACATTTGGCAAAGAATTTCTAATGTGTTGATTTCTGTATGGAATAAAACAGCTGTGGACAGCATTTTCACTCAATTTACTGGCGATTAGACAAAGATGACGGGCATATACCAGCTTGATTTGGTATCACCTGTGCTAAAGTCCACAGTTTGAGAATTGTGGAACCTGGGTGTCATCCTGGTCCAGCCACTGACTATGTCAATAAGAGCTTCATTGGTCTGTCATACTTACTAAGCAGCAATTGCCTACACACCAGGGGCTTTATGTTCAGTATCACTTTCAATCTTCCAACAACTCTATGAAATACTTCCCATTTTTATGAAGAAGTTGAGGCATAAAGAGGTTAAATAACCTGTCTGAGGTCACACTGATAGGGAGTGGCAGGGCCAGGATTTAAACCCAAGTCTGTCTGACTCCAGAACTGGTGCTATTAACCTTCACATTATTCTGAGTATCTCCAGCTTGATATGTCAGTTCTCCCTCTGTCTGGTGCCTTATAAAAAGATTTCCAGACAGGAAGGAAGGTTTTGAATGAACCTCATTTCAAGTAATGTCTTTCTAGATTGGTCCTTCTTGGGATTCACCCATAACCTATTTGTGTTGTAAGAACCTGGGGAAAGCATTATGAACAGGTAGGTCCAGGTAGTTTCTTTCCCAGCCTTTGCAGAGCACAGTGAATAATGCATCTACACATCATTTTTCTTCCGATTGAAAATGTAACTGCTCTCATTTCTCAATTCTGATTTCATGTTCAGTGCCCAAGTACACTGCTTGGTTCAAAGCAAGTATCTAATAAATACTGATGCATCGTGCCGACTGCTGTGTCCTTTCGCATGAACACTCCTGCTTTTTTCCATGAATCAAGTTCATAATAGGTTAAGAGGGTTATGTTTTCTCACTGTATATGCATTTGTACCTTTTGAGTTTACATTTACTATGTATTAAAATTTGGGAAAAAATACAATATATTACAGAAAAAGAGATAAAGGGAAAGTCACCTATGCCTCTTGCACCGTGTCAAATACTTTCACAGCTCTTTTTAAGCATGATGTGCACACTTCAGTTCTGCCTTCACTGGAAGGTTCTGGCTTTCTGGAGGTCATGGCTAATATATCTGGTTCCTGAAAGGCAGAGGGTGCTGACCACGCCTTCCCCTCATTTCAGATCCCATGATGAGTGATGTAGCTCTCCTGCTGCCAGCTTACCTATCATTGGCTGTAACACGCCCTCGGCAATTTTAATGAGCTGCTGGTAGATCTGAATGGAAAGGTCACTCAGCACCTGACGGTATTCGGTGAGGTCAAAGTTCTTAAGACAGTGTTCGTTCTGCTTTGCAGTGTTCTGAGTCATGAAGCCCTGCAGAGGGAGAGGCGTGCACTACTGAGTTCTGTGGTCTGCTGGGCCCAGCACAACTTCCAGGGCTCTGGTAACTTTAGTCATCTATTTGGTGGGCAGGGGGCCTACTCAGGCCCTCCCTATGTAGATGATGTTTTACAAAACCCTGTCAGTTCTTTGAGGCCTCACTGATGACCTTTGAACTTGAAGGAAGTGGAAAAACTCAACATGAGAGAGAAAGCCTGAATCGCTCAGTCCAAATCCCTGAGGCGAAGTGATTTCCCTACAGTAGCAAAACCCAGGTTGGTACCAGGTCCAGAGAAAGGGATCCCTGCTTTCTCACTTCATCCAGTGCTTTCTCCAATATACCAGGTCCCCCTAAAATGTTAGATGACGTGCAGCCTCTAAAGGAGTGTGGCCATGTCCAGATTATAGGCTTGTATGAGGAGAAATTTTATGCAGATTCTATCACTGGGTATCAGAATTAATAGATGAACTAAAGTGATTTCGTAGCTATAGCACTGTGTCCTCTTAGCTTTCTGTATTAATCAGATGAAATCACATGTAAGTTAAGGGAACTGCTGATATCAGAAGGACTCATGTGACCAATATCCTTTTCATTCAGGCCGAGGGAAACCAGTATCTGCCAAAAAGATTAGTGTTCCCAAAAGGGCAACCATCTTCAGCAAGGCCTGTTGTACTGTGTCAAATACAAAGCCATCTTAATATGAACAAAAGCAGGCAGAAAAGGGGATAATTGTAATGATGAAGATAAGAGTCAATCATTCTTCCTTGTTATTTGGACTACATGGATCTGGTTATGCTGTGGTTCAGCTCTTGACCCAGAGAATATGAGCACATGTAACCACAGCCTAATGTAATGGAGTTCTAGGTCCTGCCCTAGCCTTACATAACCTCCCATTTAGAATGTGTATAACATTGGGTAAAGTGATGGACCTCAGTGAAATAACATTACATGTAGCTCTATGCTTCAAGTAAATGCTTGGATATTATGATTTTGTAACAGAAGACATGTGGTTTGAAATGGCCATTTCTTTAACCTTTGGCCCATCCCTTTTATAATAAAAGCAGGCCATCAAATGAAGTACTGGTTCTTAGGAGAGAGATGGAGTCAAGCCAACTGTAAAGAAGGTAAGACTGAAAGGAAGGGCATATCCTTTTACTAACCCAGGGAGAAGAGCCTGTCAAAATTGGTTCTGGCACAAAAGATGGAATAAAGCTTTAAATATGGTCACACTATTTTGGTTTACACTATGTCTTCACCTTGGGAAGGGTAGATGGTGAGATATGTGAAAGGAAGGGGAAGAAAAGTCAGGAAGACCTACAGGAACCTGTGAGTGGGCATATCTGGAACGAGTTGGGATTCTCACCAGAGAAACTAGAATGGAAACAAGCCACATATTACTAGGTCATTGGGCAGAGTGCAGAGCATGGGAGAAGTTCTTTCAGGGACCAAAGCTGGGAATGTGAATTCCAGAAAAAGCTGGGCCTTACAGGTCTGGTATGGATTTTGAAGTGATGGGGTTAGTAATTGGGCCTCAGGTCAAGGAATCCAATTTGGATACATGCATGGAGCTGGGCCTCCAGGTCAGTTTGCACACACGTAGTTCTGATTATGGTGTGCCTCTTTTCTTGTGGCCATCTTTGTCTGTCTTGAAATGGACAGATTTATTGGTTGGCTTAGGAGACAGGGTGACCCACTAGGCAACTGAGCTTCCTGCCAGTATCCACTGCAGTGGGGCTCTTCTAGAGCTGATACAGAAATGTCAGGTTACAGGAGTTTCATGGAGACTCCCAGGGCCTCTATTGATAATGGGTTATGCAGACTGTGCTTACATAACCCAGGAGTGCTTTCTGGGGCCCCTTGGGCTCATCAAGGCCTCCTGGAGGCAGGTCTCCTGTGGCCAGCCTTATTCCTGCTTCCAGCCACGAGGTATGATAAGGTGTGCCCACAGTCTGAGGTCCCCAAGGGTGCTCCAAAGACCCCACTGACCTCGGAGGGGATACAAAGCACTTCTCAACCACATTTGGATGAAGCAGAAATGCCTCCTGGGTGCCCCGCTCCCCACTCACCTCATCCCCGCTGTACTGCTTCAGACAGTGAAGAAGGCGGCAGGTGTTGGATAACCAGAATGATGTCATCTCAAAGTCATCATTGTGCTTCTGTGAAAAGAAAAGGACATCCTCAGCTCTAAGTGGCTCTCGTCTGGTGAAATGCTTCCTTGGTACCTCTCTCCCCACATTTCCTACCCTTACCTAGTGTTCCTGAGCAGCCCTGAGGCTGGGCAGGGCACTTGACAGTCACGGGATTGAGACCCATTGCTGAGAGGCTGCGTGAGTGTTCCTCTGTCACCAGGGATGGTACACAGAACCCCCATCTTGGTCCCCTGATCAGTGGTGCACATACAGGGACACACATAAAGGACAGGCTGCCTTCCATGGCTGAAGAATGAATGCAAAGCTGAGTGACAGATGAGGCTCTGCCCCAGCAGCCCTGGGCTCTCGTCTAACCGCCTGGGCTAGCTGGCTCTGTTTCTGAACTGCCAGTTATCCAACACAAGTGATGCTAAAGAGCATAACAGCAAAATAGTTTGGTGTCCCATTTATCTAGACGTCAGATGCATCATGGCTTTAACTCTCTAGAAAATGGCTACAAACCCTAACTAGGTGAAAAAGCCTGCTTAGCAACCCAAACAGCTATGAGACAGCTGCTGCATTAAAACTGATGACTTCACGCAGCTCATTCTGTCAAGTAAGCATTATCATTATTTAAATGACAGAGTGGTATGAGGTACGACCAAAAAAAAAATGAGGTTGAATAGAAAGCGACTGCTGGGGCTGGGACATGCTATTTTAGCTCAGAATTAGGGAAAGCTTTCCTAAGGAAGTGACATTTCTGTCAGCCCTAAATTGGCCTAGACTGGCCCAAGATTCCAGCTGGATGGTGCTCATGAAAGAGGGTCAAGGCTGGAGACACAAATCTGAGAGCCACTAGCATGTAGATATATAAATTGTCTGTGGAGGGCAATGCAGCTACTGAGGGCAGGAAACCAGACTTAAACGCTGGCTCTGGAATTCTCAGAGCAGCGACCAGCAGCTCAGTGGACTCCAGAATTGGTTTGGACTCAGAGCTTTTGAGAATGACTTGTATCCTGGAAGCAGTAGTGTGTGAGAACTAAAGATGGTCTCTAACAGCAATAATACTCGGGGCACAGGCCTGCTAGCAGGTAGGAATCCCTCTCACTGAGGGCTCATCTCCCTCAAGAACCTCACCTCCCACTGCCTGGCCCTCACCCCTGTGTGAACAGGCCTCACCCTCCCTGCAGGCCAGCCTGTTTCTGCAGTGGCTGCACTACATTCAAGAAAAGCCTTGTGCCTTCAGGTGCCATTCCTGAGCACTTTTAACACCCTGCGGCAAGCCCTGTCCTGGCCCAGGCTGCCTCACCTTGGGAAGTGATGGAATGTCACAGCCCTCCCTGTGTTACCCCCCAGGGAAGCAAGCACCCGGCCCCTTGGAAAGGTGGAGAGGGCCCGTGTTTCAGGGGCGTCCCTGAACTTGCTCCAGGGCGAGGCCCACACACCCTTGGCTGCAGCACGATGTCTCCCTAGCACCTGTGGCAGTGCACA
This sequence comes from Hylobates moloch, assembly GCF_009828535.3. Classification (NCBI taxonomy): domain Eukaryota; kingdom Metazoa; phylum Chordata; class Mammalia; order Primates; family Hylobatidae; genus Hylobates; species Hylobates moloch. The sequence continues at coordinate 29,748,614 of NW_026652280.1, read as the reverse complement.
GGCCAAGGCTTCTGTAAGCACTGGGCATGTCCGGAGGCTCAGCAGGGAGGAGCTGGAGGGCTACCTACACCAGAGTCCTGGGCTTCCTGCCATTGCTGGGCCTGAGCATCCTTCTCTGGGAACTGCCAGGCATCCTGGTTACATGGATGCTTCTGTGGCTCATTTACCTTCAAAGTTGGAGCCTTAGGAGAATTCACTACAGCCAAACCCACACACAGAGAAGCAACAGTAGGGGGCTGGCTTCGCTCTACCCACCACAAACCATGACCTTCTGCAGGGGCTGCTTACTTTCAGGACTTTCTTAATGCCATTGATGGTGGAGGTCAGCAGGGAGTGCACCTTGAGATCGTCGTTGGTGTAGTCCGCATGCCGGATGCACATGTAGAGGATGTAGGCAGGGAGACAGGGCACTGCGCCCGACAGCATCTGGGGCTTCAAGTCTAAGGGCAACGACAGCAGCAAATGGCAAGAGTTAGAGCTATGGGGGACAGTGGAGGCTGTCAGAATCTTCATCTGAATAGAGATGTTTTCAGTATTTCCCCATAGCTCATCTAGGAATAGATATCTCAAAGAGGATTGGGAGAGAAGCCACCCAGGGTACCCAAACTCCCGAGCATGCCTACCAGTAGTTTCAGACACTGCGGTTAAAAACACAAACAAACAAAACCACATTCCTAATTGTCTGCACTACAACACTGAAACAGGCTTCTAATGCCTCAGCCTAACAATATGGAGGAAAAGTGCCTGCAAGTTACACAGATGCCTCGGTCTGCAGCCAACAGGGGCCCACGGCAAGAGGAAGGCTGAGGACAGGACCTAGCTCCCACATGGGGGCAGGAACTCCTGATTCGTGGGCACCACCACTTCCAGAAGGCAAGGGCTAGCTCCAGAATTAGACAGATTGTATGTTCCCAAAGACAGGGCCAGCCTGCCGAGGGCTAGGGAGGCTGGAACAACCTCAGGAACAAATTACCCAGCCGTGCTTGCCCAGTTTCACAGCCAAATACATCAGGCAGGCCCCCCTCTCCCACCCCGGTGCTGCTGCTCAGCATGCATCTCTCCAGTGGCTCTCTTATTTCCCCCAACTGCTCTCCTCTGTGTCCCACACTCCTGCCCTTGCCTGGGCAAGGGCTGCTCTGGCTGGACTGGAAGGGCCTTGTGAGTCTCCCCATTAACTGCAGACTCAGCCTTTCAGCCCTTTCTTGCAAAAGGCCCTGGAGGGACAGGAAGCAGCTGTCAGACCATTTGCTATTCCAGACCATGCCAGGAGAGCCAGGCTTAAGGCAACAGGTGGTGGTAGGAGGCCAGAGAACTAGGAGGAAAGGCCTGGTGCAAAGGCAAGATGACAGGTGAGAATGGGGCAGGAGCACAAGGCCCCAGGGGTCTCACCATAGCTCTGCACTGTATCGCCAACCCTTGTTCTTTACACCCATACCCTCCCAAATGAGGCCTCATGAGCCACCTCTAGGCTCAGAATGGCAATGAAGGGAGGCCACCTCCCTCCCACCTGCAGGTGGGCAGTATCCTTGCAAACCTTCTACCAGGTCAGTCCTGGGCTGGGCTCTGCTGCCAGCAGCTCCAGTTGGTACTTGGGTTACACTGTTCCTGCTCCAACGCATCCTTCTAGTTAAATGCTAACTGTAGGCCATAATACTCTTGAGTACATGGTTGACGTTTGGGCATTTTATAGGTCCAACAGATAGCTGTGGATTGGCCATTGGCTCTAATTAGAATGCTGGTCACATTTATCCAGGAGAATGTATTTTGTAGGCCCAGACTTCCAATCCATAACTTCTTACTTCAAATCCGATCCATGTGCAGATTGCAAACAACTTGTCCTGCCTTGGAATGTTCTATTGTGATTGAATAAAGCTTGTTTGGGTGCCCCAGCTAAATGTTAGCATCTTGGGGAAGAGACGATGACACTAGTTTTATTTCTCCTCCACAGCAACTGGCCAGTGCCAGGTACCTAAGAGGTAGGTGGTCGGCGGTCAAGTTTTGGCATTTGTTTGGATGGGGTCTTTTGGAGGGAAGATGACTGCGGGATTTTCCTAGGTAGCTCAGCAGGAGATGACCTTTCCTGGGGCCACCTGAGCAAGGGTCATCTCATGCTGATGGCAGGGTTTTCTCTGTAAAAACCCTGGCAAATGGCAGGGGGGAGCCACCTGTCTGACACAAGCAGCCTTATTTATTGAAAGTTTCATTCACCAGAGATGAAAGGTTTGTTGCTAACTGCATTTGAACAAGATGCAGTCTGTTTAAGGAAGTTTAAGATAAACTTACATCACATTTAATTGCTGGACAACTGTAGGGGAGATTAAGCTTTTTAAAAGAGCAAAATACATCTAAGAAGCAGGCTACTAAAAACACACAAACCAAACAGCTGGAGAAAATCTGTTTAAGGCAGACGTCACAATCTGTTCTTTCTGGGTCCCTCGGCCCTAGTCACAGTGCTCAGCAGAGTCAGACTTCAATCTTACATAAGTTTCTCTAAAATAATGCTTGCCTCTTATTTGAACTTCAAATATTCCTGCAAAAGCTACCACTTCTTTGAAAGCCTCACATTTGAGAAAGGTTCTGCAGTTTTAACACAGCATTTTGCCTTTGTCACACTTCACATCATGGGGCAGGCAGGTCAGTGTCATCATCCACATTTCACTAAGGCGCCATGGAGAAGGGAGCTGCTGGCTCAGGGTCCAGTGGATCAGACCACCAAAGATTTCTCCTCTTTCACACAGGACTCTCTCCTCTAAGACTCTTCCTGGCTCTGCAGGGGGATGCTGGACTGGGTTGGTACAGAGCAGGGAGGTGGCCTGTTGCAGTGGCCTGTGGCAGATGGGGCACAAGACCGGAGGGGAGGGAGCTGGTACGACTGGCAAAGCAGCACCGGGCACAAACCTGAGCAAGCTGCACAGGTCACAAAGACTCCCTCCTGGCCCTTGCTGAGCAGCCAAGAGGGACTCAGAGAGGTGGCGGGGGCTCCTCTTTTCACAGAGAAAACCCTGCCCTCTTGGCAGCTAGTGTGGAAGGTCTTTCAGTTCTAGGAGCCCAGCTGGGGAAGGGTTCTGAGCAGTGGCTCTCACAGCTGCCTGGTGGCCCTAGGGAGCACATGGGGGTGGGGGGCTGGCAGGCCAGCCCTGATTCAGCCACATGCCTGGATGAGAAACTGTAGATGATTGCACAGACAGTAAAAGCTAACCCTGATGAACTGTGACAGTGGGACCAGGGTGATCCCAGACAGACTGCAGGAGCTTAGCATTCCTCATTTTAATGAGCCTGTGAATGTCACCTGGCATCTTGTTATGTGCTTTGCAATCCAGGAGGCCTGGCATGGGGCCCGAAACTCTGCATCTCTCACCCCTTCCCAGGTGATGCTGATGCTGCTGGTCCAGGGACCATGTGTGAGCAACGAAATATGAACTGTCATTCTCACAACTCCATGCCAGCGGCATGATCCCCTTTCCTGTGCTCTACACAAGAACACTGGTGAGTAGTACAGCCACGGCCATGTGTGGCTGGTTAGGAAAGAAGCCAGGTCTGAACACAGCCCATGTGATTCCAGAGACCACATCCACATGTGCTGTACCACATAGCACTTTAAACTGTAAAGTCCTAACCAAACAGAAGGAATCTGAATCCTTGATCCACTGCTTCCCAGCTGTGTGACCTGGGCAAGTTACTAGAGTCTCCGTTTCCTTCAGTGTAAAATGAGAAGGCAGCAGTTCTGACTTAAAGGGAGGTTGTGAGGATTAAATGAGGGATGAGTCTGGCAGAAGGATGTGTCTGGCAGAGGATGTGCTCCAAAAGCATGAGCTTCCATCATTGCCAAAGCACTGGGGCCCATACAGAGCTGCACCAAGGAAAGGGGGCTGTGGCTGCTGCTGAGGAAAAGCATGTGGGCGGCTCCCCTCCCACTTCCATCCTATGGGCAGAACAAAGAAGCAGTGGGTCTTGCCATCAAGAATAGCAGCTGGAGACAGCAGGAGCTGGAGGGAGGATGAGAGTGGGTGTGGGGAGTGGAAGATGGGGGCAGGTACAAGGGCAAGTAGCAGACAGAGGGTGGGGGCTGTGCAGGAGGTGGAGGAAGGGGTGTGGGGGTTGTGCTGGGGATGGAGATGGGAGTGGGGGCTGAAGGAGGGGCAGGCAGCATGGGGTGGCACAGAGGGTCCTGACCTGTCACCAGGTTCCGGATGAGGAGGGCCTCGTCCTCTTTGTGGTACTCCAGCATGCCCTGGAAATCCTTCTCTTTCCGCTGGACCGTGACCTGCCTGTTGAGCTCATGGCGCTTCCTCTCACTCTGGGCCAACGCCTGGGCAGCTGAGCAGGAAAGAAAACAGAAAGCATGGATGAGACTTCCAGCTGCAGGCCTGAGGGTAGCGGGCATCTCTGGCGGCTGGAGGATGGGACCTGGGGCGGGGGAAGGGGCATCTCTGGCAGGTGGAGGATGGGACCTGGGGCAGGGGGCATACTGGGTTCTCCGAGCTTCCACTCTCTTTGCGGGGTCTGTTCCTGCAGCCAGAGCCACACCCCAAGTGTAAGTGAGGAGCTCAGCATCCAACACTGGGGTCCACACTCTGGATAGGGGAGAGGAAACATCCGAAAAGGCATCAGGCAGGTTTCAGACCAGAGAAAACTTGTGAAGGATGAGAGCCAGCATGGTCTGTCGCAGCTCCTGCACAGCTGTTTCTCTTTCCCTACTGACTTCTAAGGAAAGGAGATACCATTTTTCTGGGAAGTGCTTGGCTTTGGCCTGGCCCACTACACTCAGTTCCCTGTGTGTGGCCACAGCGCGGCCATCGTGACGCAGCCGCAGGGCAAACCCAGGTGTTCAGGGCAAGGCCTGGGCACTGTCTGTCACCTGTGCGCGGTGGATCAGGGTGGTGATGGTGATAGTAAGGACACGTCCTCAGCCACTAAATGCAGGTTCAGGTTTAGGAAGCTGCCAAGTGCAGTCTTTGCAACTACATAAGATGATGACTATTTGGGAAGAGTTTCGGTGGCAGGGTTGAGGGTATAAAGGCCTGGTCAACCCTCACTCAGGCCTCTCCTCAGCCTCACACCATGGTAGAGGGACAGTGGGCAACCACAGCGTTATTCCCAAACACATCTCAGTGCTGACTGCACACGGGACGCTGTCCTAAGCATGGGAACAGACACTATGGCATGCTTAATCTGTCCCTGGCCAGTCGAACTAAGGAGACACATCTGTACATTCACATGGAAACACTACGACACAGCTCAGTCAGGCACCAAGCCAGGAGTGTGTGATGTGGGTGCTGGTGGTGGTGGGCTGGAAGGACCCCACGGAGGAGGTGGGATGAAGGGTGGGTGCTGATGATGTAGGTGCTGATGGTGGTCGGGCTCAAAGGACCCCGCGGAAGAGGTGAGATGAAGGGTGGGTGGGACTCTCACATCCAGGTTCAAAGGGGCTGATCCACTGGGAGAGGACCAATGGAAGAGGACCAGGATGAGTGACACCCAGGGAAGGGTGCTCCATGAACTCCTAGTGGCTGAAGGGAGGCTCTGAGCGGAGGTGGGGAAGAGTGTGAGAGGATGAAGGCTGGCAGACAAGGGCTGAGATTTCATTCTGCAGGCAATAAGGCAACGGCAAAGGCCAGACAGTGCTGTGAAAAAACAGGACTGGGAAGCTACTAAGCAATCTGGGAACAGGGGACAAGAACTGGACACAGGGGTAGGGGCAGACACAGAGAAACATCAGAAAAGAGAGAGTGATAGGTCTTCAGAGTAAGCAAAGCTTAAAGCCAAGAGACTAGGAGAATGAGAACTGGAGGAATAGCAAATCCAAAGTTGGTGGGCACATGGGCAGATATGAAGAGAAGTGTCCCCCTGCATGGAGATCACAGACATCCCTGCCCTCTAAGAGCTTCCAGTCTAGAGGAGCAGGAGATTAAACAGGTAAAATGACACCTGTGATCAGGGCTGTGCCCAACACACAAGCAGGGTCAGGACTATCTAAGATGAGACTCAAGCCCTGGGCATGTGGCTCCTGAGCTAAGGGTGGAAGGATGTGGAGGGGTATCCAAGCAGTGAGGGGCTGAAAGAGGGTTCCAAGCAGGGTGACATATGTAAAGAGTGACACAGTGAGATTTGCAGCAGGGAGTCAGAGGGAGAGAACATTCTAGGTCTTTCTGGAAGAGTGATTTAAATCTCTACCTGAAGATCCCAGATTGGAAGTTTAATCCTGACTCCCCATAGCATGGAGTGAGGACCTTGGGGTTTAGGTCTTTGTGTTACACAGCAAACTTCAAGCCGTTTGAGGGCAGGGACCACCAGGTCACCTCTGGGTTCCCCATTCATCTAGCCCTGCATAGCCTTGCTCAGAATAAGCACCCAAACTGGCTGAATTCAAGTGTCTTTTGTCCATATTCTGGCAACTGTAGATGTGTAAGCTCATGGGATCTGACTTCTATCATGTGGCTGGACTGGACAGAGTCACCAAGGAATCAATGAAGTAGGAAGAATGTGCAGAGGGCAGGCAGGCAGCTCACACCCACAGGTGTGGCCAAGTGTACCTCTGATTCACAAAACACACTCACTCACACCCCCCTACCTTCTAGGTCCTGGGCTTTCTTCATGTAAATCTTCAGTTGCTTTTTGAGCTTCCTCTCATTCTTTTCCAGCTTTTCTACCAGTTCTTTAAGGTCCTGGAAGCAGAGGAAGCAGTGTGAGAACAGACATCAGCCTGGCCTGGGATGGTAGGGGTAAAATCCTGCTTGGAGTGGGAGGTGACCAGTGCGGCCCGTGGGCAGCCGTCAGAAATGCGCCAGGAGAGCTGCTCCTCACAGGCTGTTGCCACCTGCTCTGGAACTCAGGAAGTGGGAGATGATGAGTCAGAGTCCATTCTCTCAAGGCAAGACTCCTCCCAGGTCAGGCTCTCTGGCGCCTTGCTGAATCCCAAGCCTCCCCAAGCCAAGCCTCCTCTGGTTGCCATGCCAACCCCCCAGGAGACACACTCAGCCTAGGAGCCCCAGGGTGGGGCGGGCAGTGCCCTGGGAAGGAATGGACAGGTGGAGGTGTGAGAATGCAGGGGTCAGTGAGGTTGGAAGAGCAAGCAGGCAAGTGAGATTATCCAGGGCCCAGAGGCAAAACAGGACACTGGTGTGGCCCCAGTCCCTAGCAGCTGTTGCCACTGGAAGCCCATCAGACCACTGAGACCTAGAACAGCAAGCCGCTGAGGGAGGAGTTTGCTGTCATTAATGTCACCCCCATCCCAGCTTAGCAGTGGTCCTCTGTGGCCAGGGACACAAAGAGGAGAAGAAGAGCCCTGCTCCATCACCATTAGAGCTGGCCTCGGTGACTAGAGAGCGACAGGAAGACAGAAGCGAGTAATCCATGGTGGAGCCTCTACAAACACATTGGGTGACAACTTTTTAAGATCAGCCTGTTGACAGGAGTTGGCCCAGTCCCAGGGATGTGGCCATCCCAAGCTACACACCTAGTTATAGATGTTGTTAGGGACTTTATTCATCTTGATAAAGAAGCACATCTTTAAAAATACTTCTTAAATTGAGAGGCATCTAAAAACCCAGCTTAAATGACAGGAGAGGCAGCAGACAGTAAAACCTTAATCAGTGACCTAAGAGTGGCCTCTCTGTGAGAGGCCAGTTGGTAGAAAGGACCCAGGTGTCTAGAGAAACTTGAGCCAGGATTCTCTGTGGCTACCAAAGGTCTCCTGTGAACCCTGAGTTCTACTCAGACTCTGTCTCCCCCGTTAGGTGCCTTCCCAAGCAGCACCAAAGCATGTGACGTCCCTGGCTCCCCGGCTCTGCTGCAGTGCCACCCCTGCCTCATGCTCATATAACCCTGTCCAGATCCAATCCCACTGAATCCTCAGCTACAGCTCTGACTCTTGCAAAGGATTAACACTTGGGGCCACAAGACTTGGCCAGCCCAGTGAATGGGGAGCCCAGGGCTGCTCCAGACCGGATCAGGACCAGGACACTGGTACTATGACCACCATCAGTCCAAAGCTCCTCTGTACAACATTACCAAATCCACAAGATAAAGTATTTCTTGTGTCTTTTCCACCATTACTTTGAAAACCCTCACTACACCCTGGGAGGACAGACAATAAATGCTCTAATGCCTATTTGTAGCATCTTATACACCAGATGCTTCAAGAAGGAAAGATTAATCCAGTGGCCAGGCTTTGACTCCTGTCTTTGAGAGCTCTGACATCTCAGTCAGCTTCTCAGGAAAGCCCAGAAAATCCAATACCCCTCCCGAAATGCTCAAGCAGAGGTGATTGTAAAGATCCATGTCACTAATGGTGGCTTCGTGCTAAGACATGCCTGGGTGTTTAACCCCCAACCCCCTACAAATCCCAGAAGGCTGAATTCCTTAATGTGCTAAGTGGAATTACATAGAGCTATGCTACCCAAACTTTGTAGGGGTATTGGAACCACATGGGAATCTTTAAAGCTTGAAATCAACAAATTTAGAACAAATAAAGGGAACACAGTGCTGGCCACAGTGGTTGTAAACTTGTGGAGACACCAAGGCCCAAAGTCCTAAAGCCTAAAATTACAAAAGCTTACAGAATAATGAGTTCAATTCATAAGGAATCTTGGAAATGAAAAATGAGCACATCTGAAGATGGCTCTAAACTTTTAAAGTTGCTACCAGGAGGGACAATCACATCTTCCCCTCTACACAGACACCTTCCCAACCACTCCAGCCTCAAGCCGTTTCCGCTGACTTCCTTTATACTCCCCGTGAGGCTGCCAAGCACCTTGTGCTGTGGTTGTGTATACACGGTCTCCTCTCTGCCAGAGGTCAGTGCTTCACCAGCTGGCACACGGTAGGCAGGAATGCTTGCTAAGCAGGTGAACATACATCACCAACAGCCCCTGGAACCTGCTGCAGCTGGCTTTCCCTAGGGTTCCCAGACTCTGTCTGGGCAAATGAGGACCACGTTCTGGAAGGAGTCTCTCAGTAGGCTGCAAGCTGGAGCCCTCCTCCTCCTCCTCCTCCTTGCCCGGCCAGCAGCACAGGCCCCTACTCATGCCCCAGTGTCACCACCCCAGCAGAGGGGCCCACTGCACTGTTTCCTTTTGCTCTCTTAAGGTAGGTCTCCTAAGGTAGGACTACCCACCTCTTTCCATTCACTAACTCTCCTAAGTGTGGCCTTGGTAACCCTGTGTTGGTGTGCTGTGAGCTAACGCAGTACCTGCATGGTGCACAGCCCTCTTTATAGGGTGGTTGTTCACTGCACTACTTGGTCAATGGCCCCCCAGGGAACATAAGCCACCAAATGCATTTCCTAGGCTGCCTCCTCTACCTGGCAGAAGCTGGCCAGGTAGCTTTCTTTAATATGGTGCATTTCTTTTCATAAAGCCACCAGGTAACACATATATATGCATCAGAGAGTGACTTGCAGACAAAGAGAGGGAGAGAGAGGGAGGGAGGGAAGATCATGTGTATGTAAGTGCTATTCAGCTGTGAGTCTGGGACCCCACTTTTCCTCTTGGGATCAAGTGAACTGGCCACCCAACCACAGATGATCTGGTTATAAAGTGAAATGACAGCCATGGCTGGACTCCTGGACGGGATGCATTGTGGGCACATGAACGTGTTGCACTCCACAGGCACATTCAGCTCCAAAAGGTGATTGGCACTGCTGAGCCCCACCCTCCGACTGCCTTTACTCCTGTCTGGTTGCCTTGGTCCATGCTTTTCTTCTCCCTCCCCCTCTGCCAGTCTCCATGATTGACATCCCCTTCATACCTCCTGTCTCAGCTCAAGCCTCACGTCCTCCGAAAAGCTCGCCCCACCATTTATTCTCTTCCTGTAATACTCATTGTTAACTCAAGGCAGAATCATGCTTTTAAAAACACTATCTACTTTCTCTCCTTTATCATATATCTTGCTTCCCCTACTGACCAATCTGCAAGCTCTCATCAGACAGGGGCCCTCTTCCATTTTTCTGGCATCTGCTGGGGCTCCTTTGCTGACTGTCTGCAAAGAGGCCCCCAACAACTTCTTCCACTACTCCTCCCCTCAAGAGGTAGAATCTCTCTCTCACCATATCTGGCCTAGCCATGAGACTGGTTTTGATCAATGGGCAGAAGCAACAGTTAGTTCCGGGACTGAGTCTTAAGGGGTCTCGCTGTTCCTGCTTTCATCCTCTTGGAAGCCAGCTGCCAGGTAAAGCAGCTCAGACCAATGAAATTCGGCAAGAAGGCAGGTGAGGCCCCCCAGCCAACAACAAGGCCCCAGGCATAGGAGTGAGGCTGTCTGAGATCTTTCAGCTCCAGTGAAGGGGTCTTGACTGGAGACTTCTAGAATCTCTGTTCCTACTATAGGGCCAAGGGTCATGAACCTTGTCAGTTTTGCCAAAGGCAACCCCGATCCCATTTTCTTCCAGAATGTGACTTCCCAAGGCTGGGGTCCACTAGACATGGCTACCCACCAGATTCTCGTTGGTCAGCCGGGATATCTCCTGCTGGATGCCGAATTCCACCTGGGCCTCTGGGGAGAGCAGTAGCGTCTGGCAGAAGGTCTGCTGCTGTTTGTCCATCTCCTCCTTCAGGGCCTCCAGCTGGGCCTTGAGACGCTCCACCTCCTCCTCATGCTCCAGGCTCTGGGCCTGCAGCTGAGCCTCCAGCAGCCTGTGCCAGGGAGAGGACAGATGAGCACGTGGCCCAGGCCAGGGCCCCCTTTGTGAGGGGGCACAGGCAGAAACACAACAGGGGAGCAGCCAAGCATACAGCAGCAGCGGTTGCACATCCCACGGAGGGATGAACGCAGCAGGATACAGATGCCATGGGGACCACGAGGCAAGCAGGCCAAACTGTCCTCCTCTTAGATGATGGGAAACCAAGGCCAAAGGTACTTCTGGTCCTAAGCCTTTTTCTCGACCCTTGTTCCTCATTCTGTGAGCATAGTTTGATGGTTTGGGATTGAAAGATTGTCTCCCTGTCAAAATGTCCATCAACAGAAATACATTTCTTAAAGCATCTTTTAAATAAAAACATCTACATCTGCCCCAAAGTCCACAAGAACCTCCTTCTTAAGATAAAACTCTGGCAAAACTGAGCTAATTATATTATTCACATATTTTCCCTGTGGCAGATTCTCCACAAGTTTTAGAAAGGCAAAATATTAGCCGCTTTCTTTTTTATCTTTACCATTATTACTAGCCCCATTTTATACATACAATTACTACATACACAATTTTTATATACAAGTTTCCTCCAGCCAAAAATGAAAACTAAGACTATTTGCAAATGATCTTGGGGAAGGTGTAAGATCAGCTGGTGTCATGACAAGAAGCAGAGAGATCTAGAGATCTTGCAAAGATTGAGAAGAAGTCTCAGAACACTCTGAGTCAAAAGGCCCAAGACCAGGAGAGGTGCCAGTTACCTGGGCAATGCTCCCATCATAATAGAAGGCAAGAGATTAATGAAGGCTCATAGGCAGCCTCATCTTCAGGAAGTTAGATGCTAATATGACCATGATGCTGTCCTTCTTGGCCTTAGTTACTTAAACCAGCTTTCTGATTCAGTGCAGCAGGCTTCATATGGAAGAAAGCTAGGGTGCTGGGGGAGAGGTACTGTACTGTAAAGAGCTTCCAGACATGGTTACATGGAAAAAATCCACCCCAGTGTCTTCCAGGGATGCAAATAACGATTATGACCAAGGTAGGCACACAGGTAGGAACCAGGTTGTGCCCAGGGGACAGCTATTAGAGGCTGTGGCTGCCCTGGACGAAGGCGCCATGTTTTTAATTGTCATAAGACAGGTGGGACCATGTCTACAAGGGAGCAAGAGAGAGAGGGAAAGTCTACACTGTTGATATAAGCAACCACATTTTATGTAGCTGAGTCAGCTCCACAGCAGCAGTGGGTGTAACATCTGACTCCCAGTGGCTCCTCAACAAAGTTACATGAATGAAGAAGTGATTGAGAGAATCACTCATTCACTACAGGCGATACTACCTATTACCAAAGAAAAATAACATGAGATTTGTGGAGGATAATTGGGTAATTAAATCAGGATTTTAAATGAAATACAGCATTTAGATAATATCCAATATTGGCTACAGTAAGCACTTTAAAAGTAGTCACCAATAAGTTATACATTTAATGAGAGAGAAAAGACACTCTTGGGTTCTAGGCGAGCTGCCCTGAGGATTTCTCTCCTGCCTCGTGCAGCACGTTCACTGTTCATGTCTTATTCTCCAGGTGGACTGTAGCTGAGTGACTCAGCCAGGGTCTGTTCCTACTTAAACATTAGGCTAGCCACCTCATCGTGCAGGTGAGAAAACTAAGGCCAAAAGAGCTTTGAGGCCACGACCAGTGGCAGGGCTGATTCTAGAAACCAGGACTCTTGATTCATAGGTCTGTGCTTTATTAATGCATTCAGTTGCCGATTCATGAAACCACATCTGATCTGCTGATGGAGAGGCACAAGGAATCACCTGGCTTCATACAAGGGCCCTTCCTCCAATAAAACAAACTACTTGCTGGGACAGAAATCTGATCTTACTGAATAATAACCATGATAGTAACAGAAGTAGCAGCTAATATTTATTATTCCGTGGTTACATATCAGGCATGTGCAAAGTACTTCACCTGTATTAACCTTATTCCTTATAATGCCCCGTGAGGAAGGTCCTATTCCATTCACAAGGAAACAGACCCACCATGTCACCTTGCTCACAGATTGTGGGGCTACGTCTGAACCCAGAGAAACACTACCCTGTCAATCAGCTGAGTAAACTTTCTTTCTCCAAGAAGAGATGCTCTTGGTGCAATGGTACCTTTACTACATCCTCAGCAGGCAGCAAGGAGAAGCAGCATGAGGGCTTCCGGCTCCTGCTCCGCCACCACCTGGCTGAGGGAGCTGGGCCCAGCACTCATGCCACCTTGTCGAGTCCCGGTTTCCTCTCTGGAAAGCGAGCTCAATGATCACCAGTCCACCTCTTGTTGAGGTATGCCACAGCTCTTAAAAGCCACCTGCAGTCAACAGGCCTATGGTGTGACCATCACATGGTGTCCTTTTGGTGCATGCCTACCCTGTCTGGCTAAGCTGCTCACCCATTGCTGAGGGCCAGTGGGTTTCAGGCAGAGACTCTGATATCAGATGGAACCAGGTTCAAATTCTGAATCTTCTGCTTCACCAGCAATTTCCTTAAACCCTCCAGGCTTCAGTGTCTCCACCCCACGAAGGTGCTGTGAGGCCAGATGTCAAGGTGCATGCACTGCACTTGGCTGCCATCAGCACCAGGGACTCCCGGAGATCAGGACCAGCACACGTACTGATGGCAGGCTCTGGGGGGCACAGGTTGCATTTGGAGCACAGCCAGCAGCACAGATCAGGCAGACATTTTTGGCTGATCCTGCAGTTAGGAGGGCCAATATGTAGTGTGGAAGCAGCACAGACCCAGGATTCCCCAGAGGTATGTTTCCTTCTCAGCCTTGTTCTAAAGAGCTGTGTGCCTGCTGCCATGTGACCTCCCGCACTTGTCTCTTTCTTCACCTATAGAACAAGTGGGCTGGACCATGTGGTTCTTGAGGTCCACTAAATGCTATCACCTTGACCCAAACAACCAGCCACCCTCAGCCATATCTGCACAGCCTGGGCACAGTGACAGATGGTCAACCACAGGGGCTACCAGCCAGACTGCATGCCAACTGTTCCCCGTGCTCTCGCACCCACTGTAGCTGAAAAACGGTTAAGCATAGACATGAGCAGGCACAACGGACAAAGCAGACACAGGAAGAAAGGAATATGTTCCACCTGGCAACTTGCTTTAGGCCTTGGTAGGCCAAGCCGAGTTCTCCATCTTCATTTAAATATCCCCAATCCTCAGTCTTGCTAGAAACAAAGGACAGAAAAACAGGGTGTCCAGTGTAGAGGGAAGAGACAGGCAGGCAGAGTGTCCCGGAAAGTGAAGAGATTCTAGCCAAGGTTTGGAAATGAAAAAAAGGCAAGGCTCAAGAACTCTCATTTTCCCTTCTTCCTCTCCTGTCACCTGCAAACAGCGTCTCTCCCACAAGTTCTCTGGTTTCAGGTACTATCTTGGAAGTGGGTTCATGTGGTCTCATGTGGGGCCTGCTAATAACCCCAGGTGGGAAAGCATGCTGACCAAGAGACAGCAGAGGGCCAGCTTGTTCCGGTAACTCTGTAAATGGCAGCAAGGCGGCAGTGCAGGTAGTGTGGAAGCATTCACATAGCCTCACACATGGTGCTTCCCTCAATCAGATTGATTCAGACAAGCACAGGGAGAGATGCAAAAGGGGCTGGGAGGACAGAAACCTAAGTGTGCATGGAGGAAGCTGCAGGTAGTGAGCAGGTTCATGGTGGGGAAGGCATTGCATCTGCAGAGCAGCATGGGAAGCCCCTGGGGGACGTCAGGCCCAACCAGGGTAAGGAAGGAGACTGCAGACACTACCTGCTTTTCAATGCAGATCTTTCTGAGACTCCTTAAAGGCACAAAAATATTAACTAATCTTAACTCCAGCTCTCCTTGCAGGGTCTTTCTCAAATAGCTAAAACAAGTTTTGTGATGCTCTAGATGAGAACTGAATGATGTCTCCCCTTGACCTTGGGACTGGGGTGCATTACCACTTTTTACTCAATTTGGGAAAGCAGGACTCCTTACCCCTCTACATGCAAACTCTTTTGCTGTCTCCAAGTCACCCAGTGTCTGCCCCATGCCAGCAAGGGCCGCTGCTGGAGGTCAGGTGTGTCCAATGTTTCACCTCCACCTAGGTCCTCAACTTGCACCGCCCTGGGCACACAGAGATACTCAAGGGCCAGCAGAGTTGGGTGCAGGAGGGCAGGTAGGGGCCTGCTGCCCCCAGCAGGACTCTGCCCCATCTCCCTGCTCCTAACAGCCTCTGTTCCTGGAGTACTCCTCCTGCAGGCCAGATTCCAGCTTTCTAGGCAGGAATAATGGAGCAAGAACTGCATCCAAACAGCCCTAAATGAGGACCCGTAATCCCCTCGTCCTCATTCCCAGGGGGCAAACCATCTGTAAACCAAAAATAAAATCCTAAGGCCCCACCATCTGAAGGGACTTCCTCCTCAGCCAGGGCTCTTTTAATGTTTAACCTGAGAGACTGTTTCAGGCCACGATAGAAAGTGGGGGTCGGATGTGCCTCATTATACCTCTCCATCATTAACATCAACACACACTTTAACAAATCCCAAACTCATAACTCAGCATCATCCCGTCTCAGGTGTTAGTGCCTGCATTTTACCAGGGGCTTTCATGGCTGGTGCTTTAACCCAAAGGCACAGCTCACTGGAGGACTATAGGCACCACGGCAGTGATTCTTGGGGAGGGCCGGAAGTAGAGACATCAGCGCTCAAAGAGAACAAGTGCAGGGATCCTGGGCTCCACCCACCTCCTTTCCCACACCAGAGAGACACTGACTCCTGCACCAGGACCCAGGGTCTCCAGACCTTGCACTAAAGCTCCTTTCCAGCCTCCAGCCCCCCACCCCCCAGGGAGGGGCTGCTGGGGCTCTGTCTCAGAGGGTCACCTCACCTCTGTTGTCCCCATATAGCTACAGACTGCAGAGCTCTCTAGGGTGGGGCATGCGAAGCTGACTCACACAACAAGGAAGTTAGCATTAATGCCCAGGCCACCAGCCTCACAGGGCCATACTCCCAGAATTCTTAATTCTGTAACAAGCCAGGCACTATGGACAAAGATAAAAGTAGAGAACTGTGCAGCCCAGGCAGCCCACAGTGCTCAGGAAATCAGACACATGAGTAAATTAAAAACCAGTCAACCAACTTGCTTCAGCCATTGGTTCCCAGAGGAAAGAATCCCTGGAGGAGATCCTCCAGCTCCACTTAGGCTATTATGGGCCAAGGCCAGGGAGGGAGCGCTACCTCCTGGTGGGAAAAGAAAAAGCCCAAACTACTTGGCTCAGGATTTTTTGTTGAAAATGTAAGTGCTTGATATCAATTAATAAATCTACAAATATTTACAGAGAGACCACTGTGACACACAGAGATAAGTTAACTCGCTGCAGTCAGTCTCCAGCCACAGGAGGCAGTGAGGCTCGGCATTCAGGAAACTGGCTGGAGAACCTAGCATCAGGGCAACTCCCAGCCCCACCTGTAATGAGCCCATGGCCCGGGCTAATCACCTCCACATCCTGGGCCTCTCTTTCTTTATGGGTAAAGTGAAAGCAGCCCACTGAATTATCGCAAAGGTTTCTTCCAGATCTTTAATTAATAACCTTACTGCAAAGGTTTCTTCCACATCTTATAAAAACCCAGACAAGGCGTAGGATAGTATTTACTTGGCCTCTGTGAAGATATTGAAAACCAGGATCTACCAACCATGGCCCTGCCACAGTTAAGAACCTGCCTTCCTGAGGAAACAGATAAGGTTCCTGCCAGCTCAGAGATGGTCAGTTTCCCGGTTCTAAAAAGCCCCCTGTGTGCTCCACAGATAGCCTAACTTCTTTAGTTCATACCCAAGCTTTCTATTCAACCTCCTAGCATATTCCCTGGGACCTCTGGGAAATGGAAGGCACACTCCAAACGCCAGGAACAACAGAGAAACATCTGAGGCCCTAGGCCTGGCCACATGAGGGTGAACGGTTTGTGGATTGATATGACCCAGCCATGAAATCACAGCAGACCCAAACTGTGCTGCCAACTCAGGACCAGCAGAACTTTGGGAAACATAAGGAAATGATCACCTCCTTGAAAAAAGCCAAGAGCTCTTAGTCAGAACTGGTTAAAGCTGGGCCCTCTGGGGGAGGAGCTGGGCAGAAGCTAGCTCTTCCTGCCTTCTTTGCCATTCTGAGCAAGGCAGCCCACAGCAGCCGAGGCTCAAGGTCAAATGAGCCAACAGCGCCGAGCAAATCTTGAGACTGCACATAGTTCCTTGTCAAACACAGTCTCCGCTGTCCTGGACAGGCCCCTGGTGTGTGTACGGGGAGCGGGGCGGGGTGGGGGGGTGTGAATAATAATCCCAGGTGCACCCGACCAAGCCCAGGTGGCAATGCCTGGAGGCCTCCTGTCTTGCTGGGGACCTGCTGGGTGGAGAGGAGCTGCTAGGAGGTTTTCTGGGACTTCAGGAATGCACCAGTCTCACTTTGGAGTTCTGCACTCTTGGTAAGGCTTGGGTAGAAGTGGACAGGAATCAAAGAAGCACTGTCAAAGAGCCCATCTGGAGCCCTGGCCACACTCCTGCCCCTACCTAACTCTGACTTTAAGTGCTCACCCCGAGGTGAGGCTGGGCTGAGGACAGTGGCAACTTGTGCCCTCCTAACCCACTTCCCCATCCTTCTCCCATATACAGCCCTGAAAAGAAGATAAACTGCCCAGCACCCAGCTCATGTTCACAGCCCTCTTGCCCCTTCATTTTCCTATATATAAAATGGTGATAATGATGCTGGTGTCTCTTAGTTCCTAGAGGTAAAAAAGGAGAAAGCTTTGTGGAAGCAGAAGTGCCACCCGCATTCCTGCAGCTCCTCTCAGAGCAGACTCTCAATAATAGCTTCTCTCCCCAGAGTTCGAAACAAGGGAAAAGACACAGTTATAGGGACCAAAACTAAACTCTATAAACTTACGAAGGTTAGCAAGTGATAAAAGTTCTGAACTTGAGGATCATGAATGCTTAAGGAGGCTATGACTGGGAACGTGATGGAAGCCCCCAGAAATCTAAGCAAAATTCAGCATATGAGTGTAACCTGTTCTAGGGAGAGGATAGATGTCATCAAAATTCTAAATGATCTCCCACAAATCACACATGTGTAGATATAATTTATATTTAAACAGTAGAACTCTCCATTACAGAAAAACTGTAGGAAAGGCAGAGCAGCTGTCTATCTCCAAAGCACCCCAGTTGCCAGGGTGGCCCTCATGGTAATGGGAATCCCCTTGTCATGGGCTCCACAGAATCCCAGTTGGGTCCCTGTTCCCTGCCTCTCCTCCCTCAATGCTGGGATTTGCAGCAATCATGAACACTTCCCAAAGCTAAGGCCAGACTGGGAGAGAGGCAGGCCCACCATGGCCACTTCCACAGCACCTGGTGCAGCACACACTGCGGAGCTGGCTCTTCAGGCGACCACTCCCTAGGGCAGCTGGCTCCTTTTCTGTACTTAACTCAGTTTCACAGGCTATTAATTTCCTATTGTACGCCAGGCTTGCTGGGAACAGAATTATTTTAAGATATAATAAAAGCTATTTTTATTTTATCACCATCATTATTATTGCTGTAAAGGAAGACAAATCCAGGGTATCAAGCAGCCCCTGGGAAAACCTAAACTGAGGTCTGGATCCCTGACAACCTCTGCATGAATAAAAGGGGCTGCCAACGGTGAGGGCTCTGAAGATCGGGGAGATATGCACATCGCTTGTCAGACCAAGCACATGGCTGCTTCTTCCTTTCTACTTTAATATCACCTGGGCTTTTTCTTTTTTTTATTTTTTTATTATTATACTTTAGGTTTTAGGGTACATGTGCACAATGTGCAGGTTTGTTACATATGTATCCATGTGCCATGTTGTTTTGCTGCACCCATTAACTCGTCATTTAGCATTAGGTATATCTCCTAATGCTGTCTCTCCCCCCTCCCCCCACCCCACAACAGTCCCTGCAGTGTGATGTTCCCCTTCCTGTGTCCATGAGTTCTCATTGTTCAATTCCCACCTATGAGTGAGAACATGCTCACCTGGGCTTTTTCTTATTCATCTCATTTCTTATCTTCAACCCAAGATAATTTAAAATCACTAAATCTTGACTCCAGTTTTAGCACTGAGTCACCTTCATTCCTTTTCTCCCTCCTTTAGGGAAAAGAATTATACCTCTCTTGAAATAAATTTAATTTCCTCCTGGAGCCTGCAACACCACCTTCAACTTCTGATTACCTACTCAGTGGTTGGAAGCCGCCCCAGCCTAAGTCAAGCCTTGCGGATTCTACCTTGACTCAGGCACAGGCCACCCGCGGGCCTGAGCTGTTCCACCCCTCCGGGCCTCAGTCTCCTCCTCTGCAGAAAGAGGGACTGGATGAAAAGATCTGGGAATCAAAGCACCAGAAGTCTTCAGTGACTCTGTGACATTCTTGCAAAAAAACTTAAAGTTGCACTCACAGTGCCACCTACTGACATTTGTGGGAAATGTTTGCTGTTTTCACCAATTTTGAACAAATACTTAATGATCAACATTCTATTAGTTGAGGTAAGAGAAAGGTAGCCAGGGAAGAGGCCAGCTCCGTCCTTTTTTTATTTTTATTTTTTTGGAGACACAGTTTGGCTCTCGTTGCCCAGGGTGGAGTGCAATGGCGTGATCTCGGCTCACTGCAACCTCCGCTTCCTGGGTTCAAGCAATTCTCCTGCCTCAGCCTCCCGAGTAGCTGGGATTAAAGGCACCCGCCACTAAGGCACCCGCCACTACGCCCGGCTAATTTTTGTATTTTTAGTAGAGACAGGGTTTCACCACATTGGCCAGGCTGGTCTCAAACTCCTGACCTCAGGTGATCTGCCCATCTCGGCCTCCCGAAGTGCTTAGATTACAGGTGTGAGCCACTATGCTCGGCCAGCCAGCTCCGTTTTTATAGGTGCCCACAGGGGTGTGAGGAAGCAGAGATGATAACAACGGTATCACGGCAGTAACACTCATCATGTGCGCACCACAGGCAGGCACTGTCCTAAGTCCCTTACACAGATGATCGGAGCCCACGCCATCTTCCCCAAAGCCACAGGAATGACGCCGCTATGGCTGTCCCCAGTTCACAGACGAGGCAACTGAGGCACCTATCGGTCATGTGACCGCTACTAAACCGTGAGGAGTGGACTCAGCAGTGCACCTTCTCAGACACTCTGCCTTGGGGGTCTGCGTTCCGTCTGCTGACGACGCTTGGCCCTGCTGCTGCCCTCAGACAATCACTCTTGCTTGCCTTAACCCTGGCTCAGCTCATCTTCGAGGGGACAGTGGTTGCTAAACTCACATCCAGGGAGATCTCATTTTGGCTTAGACGGTGGAGATGAAATGCTCCTATTCCACCCCCAAGTGCCCAGCTTGGGTTCCATCTGTTCTGAATGACAGAGGGTGGGACCCCACTGTGTGACACACACTGCATGCATGAGAAGGGCATTGCAGCAGGTGGCTAAGCAGCTCTCTGCCAGTTAGCCACCCCCCACCCCCCTCCCCAGCCAGCATCCTCTCAAGGAGAAAAGCTGTTCTCAGCCAGACCTTCCTATTCCACTCCTGTCATCTTCCCAGGGAAGCTCCCTTCTCCTAATCCGTTTCAAGGGACCTGGGCTCTAGATGCTGAGAGTGTGTTGCTCGAGCCTTGCTGAGCTAACAGTAGGGCAGGGGTTCTGACTCAGTCTTTCCGTGTCCTCTAATAAATAATTCTCTGATGCTGAGCACATGGTCATCACCTGAGGAAAACCCCAGACAGACTCGGCTGGGCAGGGCCCTTCTCCGCGGCCTCGTCCAGCAAAGTTGACTGCAGCGGCCTTACCTGTTTGTCTGGCAGACCCCGTGATAGGCCTCAATGGCATCCTCCTGGTCAACATGCTTTTCACTGTTAGGCCAACTTGATCTGGCATTAATGTTCGGCTCCTAGAAAGCCCCAGATAAAAAAATAACTCTGGTTAAACGATTGCCACAAAATGGCTTTATATACAAACAGGGATAAAAACATGCCTTTGGGAAAAGACAAAGGCCTGGAAAGAACAGAGATAACCACAATCAAACCCAGGCCAGGAACATGACTCCAAAAGGTCACCTTGGAACAGACACAGAACAACGAGGCCAGGCTGAGACAGCGCTGCATGTGGGGCAGTGGGGGAAGATGGCCAGGAGGTACCGCTGGGAGGAGAGAGCACCCAAGCCCAGATCACACAGGTAGACCCTGGTTTAGCTGGAATCCTCCACACTCGTCAGCACCTGCTTACCCCAGCTGTCCCGGGGCTCATGCCCAGAAGTGGCTCAGGCTTTTAGAGCCCATGGAGTGACCCACGTGGCCTCTGTCCCCACCCTCTGGCTCTAGTCTGTCCCAGAAAGTGAGAACATTAGGAAAATACAGTGAAAAGGACTTGTGACCCTGGAGGACTGAGAAGGACCAACGACTCTCTCCACTCCAGAAAGCAAACAGCAAGGGGTATGAAGTGAAAAGGCCACCCTGAGGTTACCTATTAAACATCTTCATAATAACTTCAGAAGAGTCTAGAAGCTTGTAGCTGCATCCCCCAGGGAAGGTCATGCTGACAGGGCAGCAAGTCTTTTGCTCTGCCTTTCTAGAGGCGACCCCACAGCGAGAGACTCTGCTCTTTCAGGTTTTAGACCCTCGTGGGTAAAGATACATTAAAAAAACACTAATCTACCACCTAGGGTCACCCTTCAGCAGCCCCACCGCGGGCCGCCATCTTGTTACCGCGTTCCTGCCGGCGAGTCGCCGCTGGTCGGCGCTCACGATCTGGGTCCTGAGGATGAGCACTTCCTCCTTGCGCACCTCGAGCTCCTCGTGGGCCAGCTTGAGCTGGTTCAGCAGGAGGCTGTAGCTGTCTGGGGAGCCGTGGCTGGAGTTATTCTGCGTGGCTTGGTCGGCCACGGCTTTCCTCAGCTCATTCAGGTCATTCTTCAGCTTTTTGTTCTCTGACTCCAGCTCTTGCCTCTGGAAGACAGCCCAAGGGTCGCTGCCATTACTCCCTGCCGTAGGACCCTCTCCCTGTGTGGGCCTCCCCTCCTCCTGTCCACTGGAAAACTTCGTTCTTTAAACGTTGAAACACATGGAAAGTTCTGACTGCCATCAGCAAGCAGTCAAAGCTGGGGCCTGGATGTGAACTCATGACTTCAAGTCACAAGCGTGAAGCACCTGCACAATGCCTCCAGAGCGGCAGTCTCCGAAGTGATTCAACAGTGTTTGTGTTTCTAAACACGTTTGGCTGTGAAACTCTTCCTTGTGGAAATGCTGGGCTCACAATTTTAAATGACATATAGTAAACATAAGAATTCCTAGAATCCAAATATGCTCACACGCTTTGTGACTTTCCAAGAAAAGATACAAGAATGCAGGATTTCCTAAATTTATTTGCCCAGAGAACCCCTTGCTCCCTATTTTTCAGGAAGCATCATTTTTGTCCTCGACTAATTAGACTTGGAAGATACACCAGAGACACAGTTTTGTTGTTTTGGTCATATAGAAAGCCACCAACTGTCACTGTCAGCAGAGGAAAAATACCTACATACAGAATCGAATGTGCTATTGGAACTCAACTTTGGAACATACTTCATATTTTCTGGGTAGTACATTTAACTTTGTGTTTGAGATGAAGTCTGATGATCACACACAAACTGCCAGCAGGACCCTGGGATACATGAGATTCAAAATTTCCCAAAGGAAACCCAAAGATGTGGATGAGTATGCATTGGTTGCATGTTTGTTACAGAGCCATAGCATGATGGAACCAGGAGACCGCTGGGGAGAATGAATCTCTTGATTTGCTGAGTGAGGAAGCTGAGCCCAGGGAGGGGGAGGGCTCCCAACTCCTGGTCCAGGGCGCCCCCGTGACTCCACCATATATGTGGTGATTTCCTGAAGATTTAGAACCATGCACAGAGATAACTCTGCAGACATGATGAGGGCCCCAAAATAAGGTGATTAATAATGATCACTGATGAGTCGCCAAGCCTATGGTGAGTCTATTTACTAAGTTCAGGAGTTAAGGATCCCCTCAGTGCCTGGGCGATCTTCTGGCAGCCAAGGTCATCCTCAGGAGAGCCAGAGTCACATGCTAGAGGAGCACTGGGTGCGGAGGCAGCCCTGGGTCCCCTCCTGGCTCAAGGTGCACACTGCACAGTCCTGGAAACTTAGCCTCCTCAGGTGTGGCTTAAGGGAGTGAGAACAGCTGGTGGCTAAGGTTTCCTCCAGCCTTGATAGGCCAGAACTGAGCTCGGTGACAGCTGTCGGCTGGGTGCCTGTGCTGACAGCCACGCCAAGCCCTACTCAGCTGTGAGATTGTGCCTCAAGACAAAGAGAGCCAGGTTGGGTGAAAGCTCTGGCTGTTTTTCAAGGATTTCTACCCAGGGCACATCTGTGACATTTCTATTTATCCCATTCTCTAAGCATTCCTGGACACCATCTCCCCTAACCATACCCCACTGGTCCCCTACCCATCACCTCTCCTCTCCACTCCCCTCTCCTCCCCCACAGGCTCACTACCATTCCCTCATCATCCTTTCTGGTCAACAGTGCCAAAAGAATATGCATGCTTTATTGTGGTAAAAAATATAAAACACAAAATTAGCCATCTTACCTATTTTTATTTATTTATTTTTTTGAGATGGAGTTTCGCTCTGTCGCCCAGGCTGGAGTGCAGTGGCATGATCTCGGCTCACTGCAAGCTCCGCCTCCCAGGTTCACGCCATTCTCCTGCCTCAGCCTCCTGAGTAGCTGAGACTACAGGTGCCCACCACCATGCCTGGCTAATTTTTTTTTTTTTTTTGTATTTCTAGTAGAGATGGGGTTTCACCATGTTAGTCAGGATGGTCTCGATCTCCTGACCTCGTGATCCGCCCGCCTCGGTCTCCCAAAATGCTGGGATTATAGGCATGAGCCACCATGCCCGGCCCCATCTTACCTATTTTTACATGCACATTTCAGTGACATTAAGTCTATTTATGTTGTGCAACCATCCACACCATCCATCTCCAGAACTTTTTCACCTTCTCCAGCTGAAACTCTGTCCCCATGAAACACTAACTCCCCATCCCTGCTCCTTATCTGCTACAACCATCATTCTACTTTCTGTCTCTGAGTTTGACCCTTCTAGGTACCTCATATAAATGGAAACAGATGAATTTGTGTGAAAGACATATTTTTGATGCACCCAAATGCTATGCCATTTCAGTTGGAGAATAAGGGAGTCCCATTCCCCAACCCTGCCTCCCACCAATCTTCATCATCTACCTTCTTCAGGCCAGGCACTGTGCTAGGTGCTACAGGCATAACACCTGCTTAGAACCTACCAGTTACACTAAAGTACAGATCATGGCACTGCAGCCTGGAACACACCATGACACAAGTAAATCCAGAGTGACTGGGGAACACAGAAGAATGCCATCCACTGACTCAGAGGGGTAGGGCCAGAGGGTAAGGGGAGGGAACAACTGACAGCTAAAGGACAGGAGCAGCTAGCTATGTGAAAAAGGCAGACAAGAGGCCTCCAGGTACAAAGGCCTCAGAGAAGGAGAACAAGCAGGACTTGCCGGGGAAATGCTGTCATGCAGAAGGCAGAGCAGCGGGGGTGGGGGTTAAGAGATTCCAAAACCCAGGGAAGGGAGCTGGATCCAGGAAAAGGCAGTGAACTGGTCATCGCAGAGCTTCAGAAGGGGTTCCCTGGTTTCCATGGGGAGATGGGCCACTTGGCTGGAGTACAACGTGGCATGGCCCATGGCAGGGAGCAGAGGGAGATGTGAATGAGATGCAGAGATTTAGGAGGTGGAATTGTCAAGACCTGGAGACTGCTTGGATGTGGGAAGTGGGTGGGAAGGAAGTCTAGATGCTTGGGTGACGTGTGTCATCTATTGAGACAAGATGGGGTTTCAGGGTTCAGATGTGTGCAGCTGTAGTCCCCACGGCACAGTGAGCAGTTGGAATTACGGGCTAGAGATGGATCAGTATGTTGGTGAGGACTGAAGTCTTGGGAGGATGTGTGGGTGGGTGGGGGTGAAACCGCCCTAGGAGAGTGTGCTGAGGCTGAGCCCTGCACACTGCATGCTTCTGATTTCCTGTCCCTGGGTAGCCCTAGGTTAGCTGGACATTGGACTGGGCAGGAAACCTTTCTGTAGAGAGTTTGGGTGTCTGTTTCTTAAACTTCAGTCCATCCCTGGAAAGCACCCTATGAGGATGACCACTACAAAGTAGATAGTTCACACGGGATGAGCGTTACCACTGGAGGTGGCACAATTTTGAATAAGGGTTCATTGAAATTCTATATATAGTCAACACTATACCACCATTCTATAACTTTGTAAGATTTTAAACCAGTAAAACTGATCTGTGTTCCATAAAACAAGCTAAAGTTGTGAAAATGGCTCTCACAAATCTATCCACAGTAAACAGTAATGGATATAGTTTGTTTTAAAATTATGAGGAATTTTAATAAAATGGACAGTCCAGTTCTCTCTCAAAAAAAGCCTAGTTTCATCACAGGATTATTTATAAAAGTAAAACATGAGAATATATTCATCAGGTAGAGAATGGATAATTGTGATAATCCTGTCATAAAATTTTAATCAACCATGGAAATCATGTGTACAAAGACGTAGAAAAATGCTCGTTATAGTGAGAAAAAAGGCAGAATAAAAATTATATATGAAACAACTATATAAATATGCATATAAAAAGCATTAGAAATAAATATCCAAATAATATCAAAGACTGCCTTTAAGTGGGAAGAATATGGATTTTTTAAAAATTCTCTAAATTTTCTTGTATTTTAAAATGTTTCTAAGATGAACAGAATTAATAAATTTACAAATAAAATGAAAAATGTCTATAAAAAGGATACATTAAGGAGAAAAAAAAAACACTCAAAGGGTTTTCTCAGTTGAGTCTTTTCTGATGCACGTTCAACATTGGATAAGCCAATGGCTGGATAGTCAGTTGAGGTGAAAAGTGTTTAAGTGCCAAGCTGGACTCTTAGTTCTCTATCATTCTTGCACAAACTCTGAGTCAGTGGGTACCATCTCCTGATTTGAATCCAGCTCTGGCTGATAGCAGGTCGATAAAGAAAAACCAACACTGCTGCTGGCCGTAAGCAGGGTCTGTCTGCCCAGCCAGCCTCCAGGTCAGCACAGTCATGGCTCCTTTTGGCTACCAGGCCTGTCTCAGGCACGAGGGAATGGTGAGCTTCCCCCTCTGCTGATCCTAGAGCCACCCCTCCTGCCCTCACCATCCCTACCACTCATTCTCCTCTGCTTTCGCACACTGGCCGGGGCTAATAGTCACTGCAGGGAGACCCATCTTCCATCCACCCTACTCAGGCCTCCGGGGACAATGCTCTGCAGGAGTGACTGGCCCTGAGAACCCTTCTACATGACCTTACCCCAAATGGGGGCACCTAAGCCTTGTGCAGGGCACGTAGTCAATGTGCTTCTGCCGAGAGCTGCAGTTACTTTTTGCATTCCAGAAGGATCAGCAGAAATTTCTAAAATTCTGGTAAAAGGGTTTAAGCAAAAAATCACTACTTGTCAAGGGGTCTTCCTAGAGTAGCCTCATCTCATGCATGTACCTGTGGGCAGCTTTTTCAAATCCAACTGAATAAGGATCAGGTTGGAAGAGGCAGCTGAGTGGCCAGGTGTGTCAACTCGTCATCTTAGCGCTTTGACTTAGCTGCTCAGGTAGAGTCTATACTTTTGGAGGGCACAGTACACTTCCCATCCCTTTGCACACTTCAGAGCATTCAGGAGGGATGTGCACAGCGGGAGCTCACTAAATATAAGCTGACTGTGTTCTGCCTAAAAGCCCAATTTCCATTATTATAAAAAATACTAGTAAGTGGTAATAAAGTCCCCTGAAAGTCTGGGCTGGACCTGGTTGACAAGCACCCAAGCCAGCCTCTTCAACATGAGTGCTTCCTTACAGTGGGTAATTTTAACCCCAGGGGTCCCCAGGACCAGCCTCTGTGACAAGGCCCACAGGTAAAATCATTTCATCAGAGACAATGCTGGGAAAACCAGGTCTCACACCCTCAGAATCCTGGCCTAAGTCAACAGCAGCAGAGTGGAGCAGCTATTTAGACTTGTGGCAGTTTAAGACAAATATTTATTGTGCCCTCTCTGTGCCAGGCCCCATGCTTGGCAGTGGAGACGAGGCCTGTAAAATCAAGAAGGGGCATCTTCCTCAAGGACAGCTAAATGGGAGGAGGAGTTTCTGCGCTGATTTTAATGCAGGAGTCTGGGAGGCAGTTTCGTGGGTAGGATAGTACAGTGGTTCTCAGACGTAAGTGGGCAACAGAATCCCTTGCAGGGCTTGTCAAAACAGATGGCTGGGCCCTATCCCAAGCTTCTGATTCAGCAAGTCTGGGAGGAGACCTGAGAATCTGCATTTCCAGCAAGCTCAGTGATGCTGATGCCATCAGTCCCACATCTACTCCTGGGAAACTACTGGGCCCCTCTCATTAGTTCTAAAAGGATGGGTGGGATTGATGCCCCGAAAGTGCTACCTATAATAGTTCACATGCTCATCTTCATCCCCAGGGGCTAAGCCTCCCTTGGGAAAGGCGGGTGAAGGCTGGCATGCAGAAGTCCCCTTGCTGCACGCATTTATCCCACTGAAAGACTCCCAGGCTCCTTGGAGGGTTTTGAATCTTTGGAATATCACATGAGGAAAGTAAGTCTAATCAACAACTCCAGAAGGAGATCTCTATGACACACCCTCCTATGCCATCTCTGTGGCCGTGGTTGTTTAAAAAGTCAAATGGTGCTGGGAAACTAGACATCCACAGCAAAAGAATGAAGTTGGGCCCTTACCTCACATCTTCAACAAAGATTAACTCAAAGTGGATCAAAGGCCTAAATGTAAGACCTAAAATTGTAAAACTCTCAGAAGAAAACATAGGGCAAAAGCCTTATGACATCAGATTTGACAACAATTTCTTAAACATGACACCAAAGGCACAGGCAACAATATAGACAAATTGGACTTCATGAAAATTTAAACATTTTGTACACCAAAAGACACTATCAGAGTAAAAAGATGACCCACAGAATGGGAGAAACCATTTGCCAATCATGTATCTGATAAGGGATTAATATCTAGAATATGTACAGAACTCCTAAAACTCAACACAAAACTCCAAACAGCGTAATTCAGAAATGGGCAGAAGACTGAAAAGACATTCTTCAAAGACTACATAGAAATGGCCAATCAACACATGAGAAGATGCTCAGTATTACTAACTATTAGGAAAATGCAAGTCAAAACTACAATGAGACATCACCTTACACCTATCAGAATGGCTACTATCAAAAAAGAAAAGAAAAGAAAATACTAAGTGTGGGCAAGGATGTGGAGAAACTGGAACCCTTCTGCACTGCTGGTGGGAATGCAAAATGGTGCGGCTGCTATGGAAAACAGTATAGCAGTTCCTCAAAAAATTAACAATAGGATGGCCACATGATCCAGCAACTCCACTTCGGGGTATATACCTAAAAGAACTGAAAGCAGGGTCTCAAAGAGATACTTGTATATCCCTGTTCAGTACAGCATTATTCACAATAGCCAAAACAGAGAAGCAACCCAGATGTCTAACAAATGGATAAGCAAAGTGTGATCCCTATACACACAATGGGACACAGTCTTAAAAGATGGACACATGCTACAATAGAGATCAACCATCAGGACATAAATGTTAAGTGAAATAAGCCAATTACAAAAAAATACTATATGATTCTACTTATTTGAGGAACCCAGAGTTGTCTAATGCAGAGAGACAGAAAGTACAATCGTGGTTGTCAGAGGTTGGAGGAGGAGGAACTGGGGAGTTGTTAATGGGTACGAGCTTCAGTTTTAAAAGATGAAAAGAGTTATGGAGATAAGTGCTGGTGAGATGCTAGCATAACATTATGAGTGTATTTAATACCATTGAACTGTACACTTAAAAAGGGTTAATTACAATGGTAAATTTTTTGTGTATTTTACCACACTTTAAAAAATTAGAAATAAGCCATGGGAATGATTCAAGGCTGTTCTCCTGGGCAATGTAGCTGTTACCAGAGTTATTTATTTTTTGACAAGTCAAGTGCAGCAGTAAGACAGGGGAGGGAATAGAACAAGGAGTTCTATCTGTAACAGACTGTGAACAGTCCATTGAGATAACTCACTACATTCAGACCAACCAGCCAGAGTTATTTGTAGTCCTGTAAGTGACTGGCAGGTAGGCTAAATTCCCACATTACCACGTCTTTGAGGATGGGAATGGGGTGGGCCTCTTCTGAAGCCCCTTTTCTGCGTATTCCTCCCTGACGTGAGACCCGCTCACCTCCCACTGTTCTACCGCACTGTCTCCCTGCGTGCCAGCAGAGGACACACTGGCAGATCCCTCTGCCCTATGTCTGCCCATGCAAGCCTTGATTTTTTTCCTAAGTGATTTCTAATGGCCATATTTTAACTGAAATTGTATTGGGTAGGTCACGTATTTATTATCATTTCTGTAGTAGATACAAATTTTTCTTCATTCCAAAGGGGAAGAAACTACAGCATGGAAAAGGGAAGCTACCTGCTTATGGCTCTCCTTGTTAGCAGACTGGAGCTCAGGGCCTGATTTCCTGATGCCCAGATTTGTCATCTGCCCTCTGCTGGGGAAGCGTTCCAGGAAGCCTGTCCCCTAAGAATCTTACCTTCAGACTATTGTAGGCCAGATCTGCATCCGGGTCCAAATCTATGTCAGTCTGTGGTGGTTCCGCCTGCATGGATAGAGACACAAAGATAAGCGCGGACCTCGAGCAAGATATTCCACAGAGGTGTTTCCAACTGTGGTCAAACTTGCTCATCCTGCCTGTGCGTGAATACCCAACATCCCCACCCTCCACAAGTCCACTTCCTTCCCACCTTCAAAGTGCAGCTCAACACTCCAGCCTACCATGAAGTGCTCCATCAACACCTCCCTCCTGTCCCCATCCCCACCTTCACTCACATGGTCCCCACAGGCACATATAGGTTGAATATGTATAGCACTGTGTTATGGCTTGAATTTTGCCCCCCAAAAGATATTCTGAAGTCCTCACCCCTAGAAACTGTGAATGTGACCTTATTTGCAAATAGGGTCTTTGCAGATGTAATCAAGTTAAGCTGGGGTCATTTAAGTGGACACTAATCCAGTCGGAAGAAGACACAGGGAAGATGACCATGTGAAGATGGAGGCAGGGGCTGAAGCCACGCAGCTGCCAGGCAGGGAACACCAGGATGGCCGGAAACATGGGAAGTTGAGAGAAAGGCATGAAGCAAATTCTCCCTTAAAGCCTTCAAGAGAACACGGGCTGTCAACACCTTGATTTCTGACTTCTGGCCTCCAGACCTCTGAGAGAATGAATTTTTGTTGTTTCGTCATCCAGTTTGTGGTGTTTTGTTTCAGCAGCCCTAGGAAGCTAACACACACTGTAAAACTACGTCTCTAGTAACAAGGCTAACAAGTTACGTTCCAATTTATAAGGGAGGAAAGCTCCCCAGTGTGTTGTTTCCCAACTAAACTCTAAGCACCTTGCAGAGAGCTGCTTCCTCCATGACACTACCGCAGGTAGTAGAGATGGCCCACAACACTCTGTAATGCTGTCTGACATCAGAACTCCAAAGCTAGTGCTTGTCTATGGCAATTTCTGGAATAACAACTCACTAGGATTCAGCTGAGCAAATAATTCCTCAGTTATTTAGCTGCTATTAGACTTAAATTGCCAATAAGAAGGGGTAGAAACAGCTTCATAAATGGTTAACTACTTGGATCAATTTCAAGTAGTGTGATAGTCCCTGAATAAGATGGATTTTTGGAGGTAAAAATGGACAGATCACTTAATGAGATTACCTACGTGCTAGCTAGCAGTGTTAAGTCCTCCCGCTGTGGATGCGCTAGCATGCCCCAGGCTTGGAGACGGGAACAGGATCTGAGCATCTCCTGTACTACTCCCAGTTGAAGGATGCCTACACTTACCGCACTGTTTCCAGCCCTGCAACTTGGGGTTAAAACCCCTCCAAGGTACCAGTGTCTGTTTTGCCTCCACCACCACCAGTGGTACAGGTGGCTACGGCTGTCCAGGGTCCGCATTCAACCTGCTGCTGCGGTGAGAGTTCTGTACTTGTGTTCTATGTAGCATGGATTTGTTATGTGTCCACGGATGATATTGATTACATTAGATTCTCAGAAAATGGAGATCACCTACTTAGACTCAAGGGGCTCTATTAAGATGGGCTGGCAGTCATGTTTGTAAGTGGGAAGCCCATAGGAATCACCCTACTGGCCAAGGTGACTTTGTCAGGCTTGAGAAAGGGAGGTGGCTGGGTGGGAGGTCAAATGCACCAACTGTCATAGAGGACCCACCCTCACGGCGCCTCAGTCACTCCCATACTGATGGTACATCCCACGGGCTTCCCTGCCATTCCTCACTCAGTGCCTGGCCTCTCTCTGCAGCTGAGATCTGAGCCATCTCTCTCCAGAATGAAGACCCAGGTAGTTCAGGATCCCTCTTTGGACCAACAGCAAATCCAAGAACTTGGCCTCCAAAAGCTCCATTTCAGGGTGCTGTAGAGGGATCCCATACCCTCTCCCAACCCACTCCTGCCTTTCCTTCCTTAAACTGTCAGAAACAAGGCCATTCTCCCTAAAGAGAGATCCTTAATATACATGCCAGAGCTATGGCCCAAGCCTAGAGTTCTAACTATTGTTCAGTGGTTATTTTGGAGGAAAAAGATACCCTTTTTTATTTGGTATCCAGAGAAGTTCTAAAGCCAAGATTCCAAAATTAGTTGGCATGTCTGCAGTGGGGAGCCTGGAGAATGAATCTTTAGGTACAGCTGGTTAGGCCAAGAACTTGTACATCAGGCACCGTCTGATGTTATCTGTGTAGCTCTTCATAGATTTGATTTGCACTTGCCTGTCAGGGCAGCTTTCCTTCTAATTCAATAAGTCATTTAGAAACCTAATCTTTTCACTTTCCATTCTGAATCAAGTCCACCTGAGAGATTTAAACCCATCGGCAAGATTTACCTCCCTACCTACTGCTCAGGGAGAAAAAAAACAAGAATTTGCTAGCAATATAGATCAGAATCTGTATCACGATTGATTGCAAAGGGAATACAGGTGTTGCAAAAAATGACTGGACACAGAAGTGAGGGAAGGGGTAGGGATTGAGAACATGGGGTAGGTGTCAAACTCCACAGTTAATAATTCAGGCCTGAGAACATACCAAAGGTCTTTTTCAAACCCACTATGAGGTCAGCTGATGGTATAACCCATGGCAGAATTGGCCTTGTACCCTTTAGAAGTGGTCCTTCTATCTCCAAAGAAACAAATGGTTCTTTCCTCCTTAGCACTGCTATAGTCAATGGATTCTCTACTCCTATGGCACCAACCTGTTTGCACTCAACTTGCATTTATTTAAGTGCTACCAATGTTATTTTTTACTTTCCACCCGTGTTATGTCTGGTTCTCCCACACATAACATCTAAATTCCTCAGTGGCTGGGGATTTCTCTTATATTGTTATCTGCTGTCCTTTAATGAACATTTTGTGTACCTACTACATGCCTGGCATTGGCATAGTTCTGAATGCAGCATGGGTGCCCAACATTTCCTTGAGATGGAACAATTACTTTTGGGGCTACTAAGATTTCAAACAATATCCTTTCTAGACCCAAGAGGCTGCTGATAATCTGGACTGAGGCAAGGGTGCAGCCATGAGAGAGGAGGGTGAGTGACACACACTCAGTCTGCCTCTGACCCAAAAAGGCTGAACCCAAGCCCATGCAAGATCCCAGGTATGAAAGGGTGATAGGTTATCTCTGTGAACATTTGACTTCTGCTGTATTTATACTCTTATTCCACACCCTGGTCCTCCTGGCAGGGAGCTTCCCTCTTTGCAAGTAGGTGATGATGCCACAGACTTCCCCCTAGCTTCACCAGCGGAAACCCGGGGCATGAGGGAGCTTACTCCAGTTCAGCAGGGTGGTGTAGGGGCACTCAGAGAAGACTCAGCATGACTCCAATGCACTAAGGAGGAGCCCTCTGAGACTTAGCAGGAGCACAATCCCACATGAGCCCTGGACACATAAGCTAGATTGTTCTCTCACCCAAGCACCATAAGAGCACTGCAGCCCCTTCACGTACCTGGACTTTCTTGCTGTCCTGCTGTTCTCTCTTCTCCAGCTGCACTTGCAGCTTCTTCCTCTCCTGCTCCAGCTCCCGTACTCTCTTCTGCAGCTTGAGGAAGACTGTCATGTCCATGGCTGCCTTCTCCAGGCCAATTTCCTTCAAAGGAAGACAGACGCAGAAAAAAGGTTTTCCTAAATACATGCCTTAGGGAACACACAGCACTTCACTGCCTCCCTCTCTATCAGCCATCTGTCTCCTCTCTCCTCCCAAACATCAATTTACATCTCAAATACAAAGCCAATGACAACCAACTAACATTTCTCATATCACAGTTGGTGCTCCAGGCTCATTTTCTGTCCAGATAACATCTGAGTCTCAGCCATTTATATTCCTCCTGTGTGAGCCACTTAAAATGACCAATCATATATTCCAAGAACAAATGGATAAAAACACAGGCATTTTCTTTGGAAGTTAAAAGAGCTCACTTCTGGAAAATGGTCTCACACCAGAGAAACTATAGAACTTGAGACATAGCACTTGCTGATGAAGAATCAACGTGGTTACCAATCACTGCAATGTGCTTT
Organism: Hylobates moloch; assembly: GCF_009828535.3. Classification (NCBI taxonomy): domain Eukaryota; kingdom Metazoa; phylum Chordata; class Mammalia; order Primates; family Hylobatidae; genus Hylobates; species Hylobates moloch. Next base: position 29,715,220 of record NW_026652280.1, on the reverse strand, counting down.
CAGCCATCACTTGATTGCATCTTCAAATGGAATCAATGCTTGCTCTGCCCTGGAACCTATTTATCCAACAGATCTTAAAGCATCTATTTCCCAGATTTTGTTCCTTTTGGATTCATGCCTGAGTTTGCCCTCCAGGACTCTAATGCTTGGGGATAGGGGTGTACAAACACGTGTATCTGCCTGTGAATGGGTAATGTGTATGAGCACATCCATGTGGATTTTTAAGCACATGTATGTACATGTGAGACAATATAATTTGGTTTCACCAGGATTTAATGAGCACTGGTTCCACCAGTGCTTCATGTTTAACCAGCATTGGACCAGTCTTGGCTTCCTTAAAGAACATAAACCCAGTGATGACAATGCTTATGTCTAGGTGTAGATAGTCACACATACAAACACCAGGGTGATAAGCCTGGAGTTGAGGCTGACTGAAACCTCCAGGGGCCTAGACTTAGAAGACCGCAATGCAAAGCCAAGCATCTCAAGCCAGCACTTATGCAAGGCTTACTAAGTGCATCTGGCAGGCAGCAAGCCATGCAGAACCGCACAACAGAGAGGAGATCTTCAGTCCTGGAGACCTCCTTCTCTCCCTCCACCCTCTGCTCCAGCATTCTCTATTGCTCATGGTCTCTTATTTTTCTTTATAGCACTTAGCAGGACCTGCAATCATATCGCATGTTTCTTCCCTAACTGCTCATTGACTAGCTCTGTCAGACGAGGGCAGGGACTTCTCTGGCTCAGTCACCACTGTTTCTCTAGTACTGACCAGCAGATCCTGCACAAAGAACGGCTCCAAACCTATTTGTTTTTATTCTGTCTCTCCTCCATGTTATTTCCACATACTTTACAAGGTTGTGTGTGTGTGTGTGTGTGTGTGTGTGCGCGCGCGCACGCACGCGCGCATGTGCGTGTGATTTTCTTTTCAAACGCAAGAGGAAAAATTATATCTTTTGTACCTTTGACAAAATTATACACAGACCACACAGTCCACTGCGTGGTATATTTAGTGACTGACTAAGAGGCTATTACCAACAAAGATACAGTCACCCAGCATACTTTCATTCCAAATATTTTTTGTTGTTCTGAGTTTTATCCAGCTTATAAGTGAGGGGGCAATTTGCTTGTGTATTTATTGATATTACTATATGCACTATGATATTAAGTGGGGATAAGTTGTATCTATTTTAATGACTTAGCTGTTCCTTCTTAAACCACCTATTTCACCTCTCTGCATCAGTTTCTTGTTTTTTCAAGAGGAATCAGAGATCCACCTTCTTCTTTCCTTTCTGGATAGGGCATAAGGTGAACAATAATGTATTGCTTTGCACAGTAAGTGTTAACTCCAGAGAACTGTCCCTAAATCCACTGTAGTCCAAGTGATCCTGCTCTTGAGAATTAGCCCCTGGGCACTCTGGTCACCACCAGCAGAGTAAATTTCTCTTGGACAGTTCCACACAGAAAAAACACTCCCTCTGGAGGAGGACAGTACCCAAGAGCCTGCATCACTCACCTCCACCTGCTGGAGGGCATCCTCAGTGTCTCCGATCTCAGATGTGGAGATGGAGGGGTAATTGGAGTCAGATTCTAAGCTACTTTGGTTTGATGGGTTCCGCCTATGACCTGGAGTTTGCTGTTCAAAAAAAAAATGTGATAGCTCATTAGGAACTAATGTTCATGAGAATTTACCTCTCATGGTGGCAGGCCGTAGAGTTATCCTTCTGCCTAATTTGTCAACAAGAATAGGTATCATTGCTTCTTGGAATGATGGCTAAATAGAGCTAGCCCTATGAAACATTTCACCTACAGTTCTTACTGTAGTCATCCACTTTTCATCTCTTAATGAAATGCAAATTCCTAACACTTGGGTCAATTTCTCCGCGAAGTCCTGGAAAAACCTTTCACTCTCGCACAAAGGCAGTCACATTACCCACTTCTCCCTTGAAAGGAATGTTCCACACCTGCCCAGAATGGCCCCTCCCTTCAACTTGCACTCCCCAAATTTTATGAAAATAGTAGCATATTAAAAATAGTTTACCATTTATACTGTTCATTTAAAAATACTTTTTTTTTTCCTGCATCTGATTTGGCTGTCAGTGTGAAAACTGAGCTTGGTAGGACAATTTTAGACTTCTCTGGATGTTCCTATTCAGCTTTTCTTCCTGGCTTCTATGCAATTAACTTACTCCATCTTGTTTGAATACTCATTTCTGGAGGAAATGTTTACATGGGGTAAAAAAGAATGACAGATCCTAAAATATCATAAAATTGTCTCTATGTATACTGCATCTCATCAGATTAGGAGACACTATCAGGCCCTTGTGGGTCTCTCTGCCACACACACACTAATCAAGCTGAGAACTCCCACACCCCATTACTGTCTCAACACAGGAATGTTCCCATAACAGGAAACAGGAAAGATAGCACACTTGGGTGGAATGTTCCTTAAACTCATAACTGAGATCTTCATGACCCCAAAGTTGGAAAAGGAGCTGTCAGTAGGAATGAATCACCCAGCCCAGCTACTTTTGCCTCTCTGCAGTAATGGCAAGTGCTGCACATATGACACATGGACTGAGCATCAAATATCAGAAAGCAGTGCCTGAGATTACGGGGTCAAAAGCTGGACAGGAGCCGGGGACCCATGCCATGGCACAGCAGAAGCACCCCCCTTGCCTTTATGATGGTCATCTCATCCTGAAGGTTGTCATATCTCTGCTCCAACTGTGAATATTCCTTCACAAGGTTCTGGTACCGGGATCGCTCCTCCTCCAGTTCTTTCTTCATGAGGAGATTTTCCTTCACAGAGTTCTGGGCAAATTCATCTGGAAAGCAACACGCTAAGCTGCAGTTTTTCTGGATAGATTCCCTCACATGTATTGACTCATGCTTTCTGATTAATCTCGTTAAGAGGCTGCCCATGACGAGCTCATCAGAGGCTCTTGATGAATCTATTATGCTCCTCACCTACTGCAGAGCAAAGGTGAGTCTCATTATTCTGGCTTAGTCTTCAGAGAGGGAGAGAAAGACCCTGCTCTCAGGGAATGGGGAGAGAGAGGTTGGCAGCATAGGTGAGAATTCCCTCAGTTGATGCCCCAGCCTCTCTTCTGCCAACTGTCACAGCAATTGCTGGCAGCATTCCTGGAAGAATGAGGGCTTATTCCACACTCCTTTCCTAGTCCTGATCTTTCAGTTCTTAGGAGTGCAGGGAGATTAAAGGCGACTGGGGTAAAAGGAGGGAAGGCAAACAGAAAAGGATGGGCTACTCCCCTGCCAAAACTTATTCACATTAACGGACAGAGAAGTGTTTTAAAAGGACATTTAAAAACAGTTCACATTCTCAAAAAGATGTGATACTGGGTAGGACTGTGAGGTCATGTGGTTCCATCCTCTTGTGACATGAATGAGGAACCTGAGGATGGGAGAAGGGGATTTGCTCAAAATCACAGTGAGTTGGAGCAGAAACTGGGGTCTGTGGACTCCCCCTGCTCCTCCACAGCCGAGTGGCACATGGGGACTGATGGCAGCCCAGGAGCTGGTGGGCACTTGAGAGAGGCTGACCTGGGATCTGATTCAAGACCCTTTCTTCAGTAAACATTAACAGATGACCCACTGGGTAGAAGAAACCATGATGCATGGATGGACACAGCATGACGACAGCTCCTGAGCACTCGCTGCATGTCATGCACCCTCCTAAGCACTTCACGTGCAGCCTCTTCCTCATTCCCCCCATGAGCCCCCCGATGTCTGGATCTTCATGTCCATGTAGTAGATGAACGAACTGAAAGCCCATTCAAGGCCATACAGAAGCAAATGGCAGAATCATGCTTCAAGTGCAGGCCTCCCTGACTCCAAGTCTCATGTACTATGTTGCCCATTATACGTGTCTCACCTCTTTAGACTCTTGAGGCCAAATGTCCTAGCGGGATCTTAAAGGTCATTATTCTTTCTTCATCTTCCTCTATTAAAATCCTTTCCCCACTGTAGCCTGTAGTCTAACTGCACACTTGTTAGGAGTCTTTGGGGAAGTCAGTGAGGAAAAGAGATTAAAACCCCAAATAAAACTCAAGTGCTTTGGTACTTACTTTTAGACTGGCACAGGATTTGGTTGTTGAGCTGTTCTTTCTCATCTTTCAAGAGAGCATTTTCTTGCTCCAGGTCTGCAACTCGCTGGAAGAGAGCAACAGGGGAAAAATGTCTCATGATGCTGGGAAGAGGAGAGGCTCCTCTTGTGGGATTTGAATTTTAACTGGATATGTGTAAATGCTCTTTTTGTTTAAGAAAATTGATTTCGTTAAAGCTTCTTTCGTTTTCAAGGAAAAATTATGTACTAAAAGAAAAATCCCATTAAAACAAGACAGATGAGCTCAGCACTATTTATGGTCATCTAATGTCCATTAAAGCATCATGAAAAGTCTATCCCAAGTTCACATGCCTTGTTGAGGAACTTGCAAAGATAACAGGCTTTCTGTAGAGAGCTGAAGGCCTGTGGATCATGACCAAGTCAGCATTCCACTGAGGCTATATGATCCAACAGCAAACTGTGTATCATGAATGCAGGATGTGGGCAAACTCACATCTGCACCTGCCACCAGAAGGTTTGCTGAGTGCAATCACTCCCTGGCACCGTGCTCCTTGAGGTTATCTACTGGAACATCTGGAGACTACTGTTCAGAGAATGCAGTTGTGCAAGCCTGCACCGAGTCAAGCTGCTGAGTGACAACCACCCCCTTCTCCCTATCTCTTTTACTCAATAAATACGAAGGGAGCTAAAAGCTCAGGGCCCTTGTTTACTGGAAGCAAGGAGCCCCCGACCCCTTCTTCCAAATCTACTCTTTTGTCTTTGTCTTTATTCCCGCGTTCATCCCCTTTTGTTCAGTCCAACAGGGATTGGGTCCACGTCAGCTTTCATGTTTTTGTATTTCTTTGCCTGTTTTGCTAAATTTTGAGCTCTCAACTCTGGTCTTAGGAAGGCCAAAAGCTCACAATGAACAAATTATCTCTGGTCTGCATCCCACTTGCTTTACCTGTCTTATTGGACCAGCACAGTTCAAATTCTGGAAAAGAGATGACTTGCTATTGACATTCAACTGTCTAATCTAGTGTTGGACTTCTGATGATGTTGACAAAACCAAAATAAGCTGACTCTTACCAGAAAAGAAAAGTATAAAAGAAAAAATACTAATTAAAGAAAAATTGTAGTCTACTCAAAGAGGAGTAAGAATTAAAAGTGTGAAGAGGCCAGGCACAGTGGCTCACGCCTGTAATCCCAGCACTTTGAGAGGCTGAGGCAGGCGGATCATGAGGTCAGGAGATCGAGACCATCCTGGCTAACACGGTGAAACCCCGTCTCTACTAAAATTACAAAAAATTAGCCGGGTGTGGTGGCCGGTGCCTGTAGTCCCAGCTACTTGGGAGGCTGAGGCAGGAGAATGGCATGAACCCCCTGGGAGGCGGAGCTTGCAGTGAGCTGAGATCGTGCCACTGTACTCCAGCCTGGGAGACAGCGAGACTCCGTCTCAAAAAAAAAAAAAAAAAGTGTGAAGAAAGTTTTTAAAAAATGTTTTTGCTATTTATTATTAGAGCAACTATTTGTATGGGTTTTTAAAAAGTAACAATTCAGCTGTGTTCTAAGAGAATTTGAAATCATTAGTTGGTATAGAGGAGGATGGGAAAGGGTCTTTTATAACATGGGGGCTAAATTGCAATTGGTTCACCTTTGCGCTTCGATCCCCTGGAGATTCATTCTGCAGGAGGCTGTCAAGTAATTTTCCCTACTAAAATCACATCCCTGCCTTTGTGACATGAATGAGGACATAGTTGAGCATTGCAAAAAACAGGCAGGGAGAGAATGAGGAACACATGCCAGTGCCCCCTCAAAATTCAGGCTTCCAGACCTGAGATCTCCCTTCCCCCATGGCTGGCTGATCCATCACCATTCCCCACAGAATGATCTCTTGTGATCACATCCTAAGTGTGGTATATGGCAAAGACAACAAGTTTCACAGCCACACAGATCCTGGGCTCTATAAACCTGTTTCCCCCTCTATAAAATGGAAACCCGGCCAGGTACAGTGGCTCACGCCTGCAATCCCAGCACTTTGGGAGGCCAAGGTGGGCAGATCACGAGGTCAGGAGATTAAGACCATCCTGGCCAACATGCTGAAACCCCGTCTCTACTAAAAATACAAAAATTAGCTGGGCGTGGTGGTGCATGCCTGTTATCCCAGCTACTTGGGAGGCTGAGGCAGGAGAATCGCTTGAACCAGGAAGTTGGAGGTTGCAGTGAGCTGAGATCGTGCCACAGCACTCCAGCCTGGCAACAGATCAAGATTTCACCTAAAAAAAAAAAAAAAAAAAGAGGACACCCACTTCACAGAGTTTCTCGTCATTCAATGAGATGACGCATATGAAGTACCAAGCAAAAGTCACTGCATAGAGCAGTTGATCAATATATGTAGATGGTTCTACATTACTCTCACTGGGCATGAAATGGAAATACACACTTTAAAACCATTCCACCACTTAGCAAAAATTTAAACAGATCTACTCTTTACAAATTCTTCCAAAAATTAGAAGAAGGAACACTTCCCAATTCCATTCTATGAGGCCAGTGTTACTCTGATACCAAAACCAAAGAAATCACAAAAAAACCAAAACTACAGCCCAGTATCTCTTATGAATATAGATTCAAAAATCCTCAACTAAATACTAGTGAGTGGTTATGATAAAAACACTCAAACTATGAACCAGAAGTGAACACCCTCAACCTGATAAAAATTACATAGCTAATACCACACTTTATGATGAAAGACTGAATGCGTTTTCCTTAAGATCAGGAAGACAAGGGTGTCTGCTCTTGCCGCTTCTATTCAGCATTGTACTGAAGGTTCTAGCCAGGGCAATAGGCAAGAAAGACAAAAGCATCCAGAATGAATGCTATCTGCAGATGACACAATCTTGTATATAGAAAATCCTAAGAAATTCACTTAAAAACTATTAGAATAAATGAGTTCAGGTTGCAGGGTCCAACTTCAATATACAAAACTCAATTGTATTTCTACATATTTGCAATGAACAATCTGAAAAATAAATTAAGAAAACTATTCCACTATAATGGCATAAAATACTTAGGAATAAATTTAACAAGAGAAGTATAAAATTCATACTCGGTAAATGAAAAAACATTATTGAAAGAAATTAAAGATCTTAATAAATGGAAAGACATCTTGAGATAATGGATCAAAACACTTTTTAAGATGGCAACACTCCTCAAATTCATCTACAGATTCAATGTAATCCTTATGAAGATCCTGCATGGCTTCTTTGCAGAAATTCATGAGCTGTTCCTTAAATTCATATGTAATATCTAGGGATCCAAAATACCCAAAGGATCTTGAAGAAGATGAACAAAGCTGGAATAATCACACTTCTAAATTTTAAAACTCACTAGAAGATAAAGTAATAAAGACAGCGTGATACTGGCATAAAGACAGACATGCTGATCAATGAAACAGAATTGACTTTCACATTGACAGTCAATTGATTTTTGACAAGGGTGCCAAAACAATTCAATGAGGAAAAGAATAGTCTTTTAATCAAGGGTGCGGGGACAAATGGATATCTACATGGAAAAAAATGGAGCTGGATCACTACCTCATAATATACAAAAATTAACTCAAAATGCATTAAAGACTTAAATGTAAGGGCTAAAACTATAAAACTCTCAGAAGAAAACATGGCAACAAATCTTTGTGACCTTTGGATTATGCAGTGTTTTCTTAAATACAATGCCAAAAGCACAAGCAACCAAATTAAAAATAAATTGAACTTCATTAAAATTTAAAGTTTTTATGCTTCAGACCATCAAGAAAGTGAAAGGGCAACCCACAGAATGGGAAAAAATATTTTCAAATCACCATCAGCAGTCTCTAAACTTTTTGGCACCAGAGATCAGTTTGATGGAAGACAATTTTTCCACGGACCAGGGTGAGGGGGGAATGGTTTCAGCATGATTCAAGCACTTTATATTTATTATATACTTTATTTCTATTATTATTACTTTGTAACACACAATTAAATCATTATACAACTCACCATAATGTAGAATCAGTGGGAGCCCTGAGCTTGTTTTCCTGCAACTAGATGGTCCCATCTGGGGGTGATGGGAGACAGTGACAGATCATCAGGCATTAGAGTCTTATAAGGAAAGTGTCACATGTGCAGTTCACAGTAAGGTTTGTGCTCCTATGAGAATCTAATGCCACTGCTGATTTGACAGGAGGCAGAGCTCAGGCAGTAATTCGAGCAACGGGGAGCGGCTGTAAATACAGATGAAGCCTTGCTCACTTGCCCACACATTCACCTCTTGCTGTGCGGCCTGGTTCCTAGGGGTTGGGGACTCCTGTGATACATGACTCATAGCATGAATATATAAAAATCACTTGCACCTCAACAATAAAAAGAAAACCTAATTTTAAAAATGGGCAAAGAACTGAAATAGATATTTCTCCAAAGAAGATACACAAATAGCCAATAAACACAGAAAAGACACTCAATATCTTATTGGGGAAATACAAACCAAAGCCACACTGAGATACCAGTTCACACTCACTAGGATGGCTATAATAAAGACAGACAATAACAAGTGTTGGTGAGAATATGAAGAAATCAGAACCCTCATATGCTGCTGGTGGGAATATAAAATGGTGCAGCAGCTCTGGAAAACACTCTGGCAATTCCTCAAAAGGTTTAATATACAGTTGCCATGTGACCCAGCAATGCTACTCCTAGGCATATACCCAAGAGAAATGAAAACCTAGTCCACACAAAAACTTGTACGCTGACTGACACAAAGAACAACCTCACCCTTTCTAGCTTAAGTCAAAGGATGCAGTCATCTTCTGGAGGACTCATCTCAACCTGTGTAGAAAGAGTCTCAAAAATGACCTCCTCAGGACAGCACCACAACACATAATGACTAGCAAGTGTGCAATGGCAGAGGGACTAATTGGCGACTACTGGGATTGCAACCTAGGAGATGACCACGTGGAGCAGAGGAGAGATGACCATAGAGACCCCCGAGTACCCATCTGCACCCCCATCAGAAAGCCACCTTTCAAACTCTTCTAGACTTTATGGCATTAAAACCAAGAAAGGTGGCCCTAGGGATATGGACTAATCCAGCAGAAGCCTGTATGAGGTTTGAATTTCAACTGGTTGCAATGCTTAAATGCCATCTTTCCTTCCTCTCCTGGCTTTCAGTTAAACTCAAGGCACCGAGAGGTGAGTTAGTAAGGGAGCAGCTGCCCCATCCTCGGCATCACGTAGAAAGGGGCAGGAAAAAATGGCAACACACTGGAGCTAAGGACTGAGGTCACTGGCTCTCCCCACCCCAGGAATTCAGAAGGCAGTGACTCTCACTTAAAGGCGCCTCAGCCACTCTGGGGAGCTGCTGATGGGTCTGTAGTGGCCTTACCTTAGGTTTGTCCTTTAAGGCCCCACATAGAAAAGTAGGATACACAATACAATACTATTGAGGACTTGCAAAAAGATCCAAGCACTTTGTTAACACCCTTTTTTTTGAGACAAGGTCTCACCCTGTTACCCAAGCTGAAGTGCTGTGGTGAGATCTCGGCTCACCGCAGCCTCAACCTCTCCAGGCTCAGGTGATCCTCCCACCTCAGCCTCCTGAGTAGCTAGGACTACAGGTGCCTGCCAACATGCCCGGCTAATTTTTGTATTTTTAGTAGAGATGGGGTTTTGCCATGTTGGCCAGGCTGGTCTTGAACTCTTGGGCTCAAGTGATTTGCCCACCTTGGCCTCCCAAAGTGGCTGGGTTTACAGATATGAGCCACCGGCACCTGACCAACACTCTTAACAGTCTAGAACTCCTTCAAATTTAAGGAGTTTTTCAATTTTTCTTTCTCCTCAATTCAAGCAGACTCAGTTTGTCTCATCCGTTTATCTGTGGATGGGCTTCCATGAGTTACAAGAAGGAGGCCCTGACAAGAGTGTTTTCAAAAGTCGTCCAGGTAATTCTGAGGCTCTAGAGTTTGAGAGCTGCTGGTCTTATGTCTTTATATCCAGCAGAACTCCTCACCCCATAAGTAAATGATAAGCACAGTCAGGGACTCTCGGTATGGAGAGTCAGGCAAAGGGGCTGGCTTTCCGCCCCACAGGAGGTCAAATCAGATAAAGCTGATAAAAATATACATGCATCAAACTAATTATACCAAGTTATTATTCTTTGGCAGTTTATTTTGCCAAAGAATAACATTTATTGCCTATAATATTTATTGCCTATAATAATTAATGCAACAGATGTTGTATGTCTTCAGAGGCTAAAATGTGACCTGGTGTTGAGGGCAAGGTACAGAAGAAAAAGCACTGGCCGAGAGTGACGATGTTTTATCCGTAGAGGCACCCACTCACCAAGCCTAGTTCTGGCCCCTAGTATGACACAGGGCAAGGCTATCACTCATCTATCGCACATTTCCTGACACACCTCTGTACCAGAAGCCTTGCCAGGGCTGGGGGATACCAAATGAGATAGATTGACTCATCGTAGTTGATATGGTTTGGACGTTCATTTCCTCCAAATCTCATGTTGAAATGTGATTCCTAGTGTTGAAGGTGGGGCCTGCTGGGAGGTGACTGGGTCATGGGGGTGGATCCCTCATGAATGCTGTAGCACCATCCCCTTGGTGAACTTATCCCTCACTCAGTTCACAATAGAAGGTGTAGGTGGCATACACGCTGTTAACCACAGCACTCCCAGACTGTAGTCTTGGCTCAGGTTTTAGATCATAGGTTGTTGCAATGAAGTTACACGTTCTTAGGTGGCATTCATAGGACTGGAGATTTCAGGACCCACTTGGTGATGATGTCATGCACTCTGTGCTGGTCAGATGGCATGTTCCATTTCAGAGCGATATTGACTGTGTGTAGGATGCTCAAAGGATAGCGAGGGGTCTTGGTCTTCTCAGGTGACCTACTGCTCTGTGAGCCATCTAGATACTAGGAGGATGTTAAGGGGATGCAAAGTTTTCATTGCCCTAGCGTGAACTCAGTGAGGGATGAGTTCTCACTGAGTTCACGCAAGATCTGGTTGTTTAAAAATGTGTGGCACCTCCCCACTCTCTCTTGCTCCTACTCTCGCCATGTGATACCTGCTCCCCCTTCACCTTTTGCCATGACTGGAAGCTCCCTGAGGCCCTCATCAGGACAGATGCCAGCACCACACTTCCTGTACGGACTATAGAACTGTGAGTCAATTAGACATTCTTTACTTACAAATTATGCAGTCACAGGTGTTTCTTTTGTTTTTGTTTTTTGAGATGGAGTCTCCGTCTGTCACCCAGACTGGAGTGCAGTGGCGTGATCTCAGCTCACAGCAATCTCTGCCTCCCGGGTTCAAGCAATTCTCCTGCCTCAGCCTCCTGAGTAGCTGGGATTACAGGCATGCACCACCATGCCCGGCTAATTTTTTTAATTTATTTTTATTTTTTTTATTTTTAGTAGAGACGTGTTTCATCATATTGGCCAGGCTAGTCTGGAACTCCTGACCTTGTGATCCGCCCACCTCAGCCTCCCAAAGTGCTGGGATTACAGGTGTGAGCCACTTCGCCCAGCCCAGGTGTTTCTTTATAGTAACGCAAGAACAGTCTAATATAGTAGCTGTCCTCAGAGAGTGTCCAGCCTGGCAGGGATGAGGGACAGGTGCATAAATAGTAATGATATCAATAAGGGCTGTAGCAGCTTCCTATAAAGCAAAGTTTTTCAGCCTTGACACTGTCAACATTCTGGGCTGGATAATTCTTTCTTGGGGGAGTAGGGGACTCTCCTATGCATTCCTGGGTGTTCAGCAGCATCCCTGGCTTCTACCGGCCAGATGCCAATACAACACACCCTCTTCCCACCTTCAATTTGTGAAAACCAGAATGTCTCCAGGCACTGCCATATGTCCCCTAATGGCAAAATCACCCCTGATTGAGAATCACTACAATAAGGTGATTTAGAAGGAAAAGAAGGTAGCCTCAGGGTCCATGAAGGCTTCACAAGAGGTGGGGGTCATCTGGATTAGGCCTGCAAGTGGGATGTCTCAGGCAGCTGAGGGCCATTCTAGGTGGAAAGAACAAGTGCCTAAAGGTCTGGAAGGAGGAAGGGCACGGGTTTGGGAATGTGAAGAGTTCTACATTGCCAAAACGTGTGGTTGCGGCAGGGGCACTGAGAAAAGTCAAGACTGGGTAGGTAGAGGGAGGGAGAATCAGCTTGTGAATGGTTTCTCTTCCTTTGTCCTCAGGAAACACTGAACTCCTCTTATTCTCCTAACTCCACCTGGGTGGGCCCAGCTCCCCTCCCCAGCCTCTTCCTGCCCTCCAGGATCTGCCTGAATGTTTCACTGTTCCTTCTGCCAGGCTCTGTTGTCCCCATCTTTTACTGGTTACTTTCTTCTCATTATTAGCTCTTGACCAGCACTCTCCTGGGAAACATTCCTGTACCACATGGGGTGGTGGGGGTGCCCCTGTGCTCGGTGTCCTCCTCTGACAGGGCCTGCACATCCCTCCAGAGCCTGTGAGACAGCAATGCTTCCTCATACACCTGCCTGCTCAGCCTAGACCAGAGTCCTCAACATGGACCAAGGGACTATATTGCCAGACTGTCACATCCTCAGAACCCAGGCCACCGCCAGCACCTGAAAGCTTATAAAATGAATAGAAAGGCCCTGCATTCCCTCAGTCACAAATAAGGGCTCCCTTTAAAATTGTTTTTTTTTTTTTTTAAATAAGTGTGTTTACAGTTGACTAAAATATCTAGAATACATGAGCTTGTTTAATCAAATAATTCAATTTAGGGAGCACACACAATGTAGGAAAAACACTCTTCAAATGCATCTAATTTGCTATTACTGGAGGCAGTTCACCACTCAATGACTTCAGGAGCACCTTTAAATTAGGTTGGCAAATTATCAAAATAGATTTCACTTTTCTAGACATACAATTAAAATCAAACTGAAAACAACACAACAGGAGAAACCACATGGTATGTACTTTACAAAATAAAGCCTAGGGTGGTGCAATGAAGCATGATCTATGTCACATTTAGGAAGGCAGGGGTCTTGCCCCATCCTGCCAGGAACAAGGCCATACCCTCTGAATCAGTCAACTACTGGTAGGTTTTACAGCAGGCTGTGAAGTAACCAGACCTTACCATGGAGCAAAACTTTGCTTCCCCTTAACATCCTCCTAATATCTAGATGGCTCACAGAGCAGTAGGTCACCTGAGAAGACCAAGACCCCTCGCCATCCTTTGCGCATCCTACACACAGTCAATATCGCTCTGAAATGGAACATGCCATCTGACCAGCACAGAGTGCATGACATCATCACCAAGTGGGTCCTGAAATCTCCAGTCCTATGAATGCCACCTAAGAACATGTGACTTCATTGCAACAACCTATGATCTAAAACCTGAGCCAAGACTACAGTCTGGGAGTGCTGTGGTTAACAGCACATATGCCACCTACACCTATTGTTTTGAGGCTCGTTTCTTCCCTCTGTTTCCCTCTTTGATTCATGAATGTAGGTCTCTGACTTGGCTTTATTATTCTAAGCCATACCTTAAAGTGGCATCAGGGGGATTTGCTTTTCTTGCTTGCCTAAACAATTTTGGAGGTAGGCCCATGTTCCTGATCTTTCATGAACAGCAGGAAAGGACCAATCCCACACTCAGCTCCACACCCCAGGTGGGTGAGAGAATGCTTCCTTGATCATATTTCCCCAGGTACCAGCCAACCCCAGTCTTCCCAGCCAGCTAAAAACAGTTGTTGGCAGACACAGCAGGTAACAAACTTCTGCAGCCAAATGGCCCCCACTTTGTGGTTGTCAGGGCTGCAGGGTGCAGTGGGAGACCCTTTAACAACATAAAACAGGCAGCTGCATCCCCTGAGCATGATAAATAACACCTTAGGTTTCAGGACTCATTCAACACCATTCAGCAGCTCCTTTTTTTGGACTTGGGGGAGTGGTTAGTTTTAACTCTTGCAGGCACTATTACTCAGTGTTTCTTCTGAAAGCTTATTTGGGACAGCTTATCAGAATCAACACTGGAGGAAAATCCTGTATCTATGAGGCTAATACAGTACCTATACTAAGTTAAATAAATGCCCCAGCAACATGCTAAAGAACTGTCTTTACTAGTTTGTCTTTGGGGATACAAATGTAGCTAGGGGCTTTGTTTTGTCTTATTTTTTCAAGTGGGATATTAGTACTGTAAGAAGACCCAGCGCAAGGTTTCTAGTAGCAAACATGGGAAAACTGGTTGGACAACGCTGATCAGAAAAGGTTCCTCTGCCATCTGTCCTTGATGCTGTGCAGTTACCACATTTACAGGCACGGCCCTAGGTAGGGACAACACCTTTAATTCTCCAAAATCTTAAAGTGTTTATTTGACCATTTTCTGAGAATGTTCTTCTAAGTAAGCATAGTATGAATTTGTTTTTTAAAGTAGTTGAGTTATTAAAGCAAAAGTTGAAAATCAACATTCCTTGGATAGTAAGACAACTTAGAAACGATGGCTAAAATATCTTCAAAACTGTCCTGCAGATGTGTTTTAATTCCTCTACCACCCCTAAGCTCACAGAAGCTGAAGTGCCTAGGACACAATTGCTCATCTCTCTGGAGGTTTCACGGGTCAAGGCTGCCCTTGAAGTCAGAAGATCCTTCCTGATCTGACTGCACTGTGCTCCTGCTATTCACCTCCTCACTCCACCTGAGCCCAGTGAGCACCTCGTTGGTCCTCACACCCACCCAGCCTACTCCTGCCCCAAGGCATGTGCATCTGTGCCACATCTGTCACCTGTTATCCCCAAATAGCCTTGGCTTATCTTCTCACTCAGGTGTCTTCTCAGAAAGACCTTCTCCGGCCATCAAAAGTGAAACCATACCCCTCAGGCCCCCACAGGTCGCCCTCCCTCCCCTTTACTCTGCTTCATTGTTGTCTGTAGCCCATGATGGGTAATTCACGTTTGATTCCTGTCTGTACTTTCTTCCCCCATCCCCACACATTTAAGCTCCTTAAGAATGAGAAGGGCTTTTTCAAACACCATTCACCTTTTGCCCCAGTGTGTAGAACAAGGTCTAACACATACAGTCATTCAAACACCTGCTGAATGAAGGACCATGAGCTTCTGTGCTTTCTGCAGCAAGACAACGTCCTTCCAGAGATGGGTCAGGGTCCCCTTCCTAATAATCCTCAGCCTCCACATGAACCATGAGTCCTGGTGCTGCTGAGAGCACAACCCCCTCTTGGCTGGTCAAAGTAGTTCTGCTCCATGCCTTTGGGGAGAAGGCTCAACACGCTCTACTATGAGAGCCCGCATTCCCCAAGCCAGATCTCTCTACCTCTATTTGGAGAAATCAAAACCTTTATAACTTGAACTACCCAAGGCAACCAACTAGTGGCTAGGGGTTCTATGACTGATGTCTTGATAAAATGCACAACCCAGCCCCACTAGTCCGAATGCTCAGTGCCTGGGGGCCTGCTAGTCATCTCTCACAAGGACCAGGGACCCCCTCTGAGAGCCAGGCACCTGGCTGTGGGTGGTTCCTCCTCACCCACCACAGCCCTGCACCAAGCTAAGCCTTGCTTTGGAATTGGTAACAATTCCACTGAGCAGCCTTCAGAGCAGATTCTGAATAATGAGCTGTCACCTCTGTGCCTAGGGCAGCCCTGGGGACCACCTCTCTTTCACCAAACAGAGCAGCCATGCAAAACAGCACAGCTGTACAAAAGCAGCCAGCATAGGGATCACTGAAGCTTTCAAAAAGAACGAAATGTACACAATGCACAGGCTAAAAGGGAAGGAGGCTAAGGGCCTGGGTGTGGACTATCCCATGGAGGCACCAAAACAACGGATACCTTTAGTAGAAAAGGATGTCATCTAACTTATGTGACAGAGCTGCTCTGGACTCTGTGGACACAGAGATGAATTCCTGCCCTCAGGGAGACTTGGCCTCCCACAGGCCAAGGCAGGGCAGCCACGTGGCCCGCCAATTAATATCGTCAGAGATGGCAAACCCAGAGTTTTCCAGCATAGCAGTTCCAATACGACACTTGCTGCCTTTGCTGATGGAAATATCAAACTCATTAAACATCTACTAGTGGCCGCCCCCCTCACTGTGCTTGGCTGGTCTCATCAATCTCGCCCAATGCAGAGCAGGCCCCTGCTCAAGCCCTGGAGGAGACCGACTGTCTGATTAGTTAGCATTTATTGAGATTGACACAGTGCCTTTGATAAATATTATACCCTGAGGAGGCACAGAAGACAAAACAAAAAAAGCCAGCCAGCTCATCTACCTACCTCCAACCACCGCAACAAAAAGATTCTGAAGATTCTAAAGAATGTTTGCTTCCACTTTTTCTTTTCCAGGAAAGAGGTGGACATGCCACTTCATGAGTCATCTCCTGTTGGTTTCTGAGTGTTTCTAAGTTGGAATTTGCTTACATTTGGGGTAGGAAGGGGCTTTTGCACTACTCTGCTCCTAGTGTTCCCCTCCTTGCAGCCTCCTTAATTTTTTGTTACCAATTCCAAGCTCTAATTTTCTTTAAGACCTAGGTCAGCATATTATTCCTAGAGAAGAGTAGCAACATTTCTTAAGGAGTGGAGGGGGGAGTCTGCCTCTCTGTTTTGCTCCTCCAATGAAGATTTTCATATTATAAACTCTTATGCACTCCCTTTGATGGAACTTGAGTTTTTAGAGTGCTGAAGCCCCCAAGTTGTAGCATTTAGCAGGAAGCGGGGCTGGGGAGCTGATGAGTCAAGTGCTATCTGTTGGGGCAGAGGTAGGTGAGACCTAATTTTGTGGATCTGCTGGGTAAACGGACTTTGCAGGTGTCTGATCTGACTGGGACACACATGCAGGGAATGTTTTTTCTCCCAGGGTCACTAGTTTCAGGAGTTTCCAGTTCTATTATTGATCCTTTCTGACTTTGGACCTCACCTTCTGATTTTTATTCATGTAGAAAGGTTACCATCCCATTTATCTGCTCCCAAGGTTAGACAAACCACAAGTGTGGAATTCCATTTGTGGGTTACAAGGCTTGTAGCCACTTTTAGTAGGAGTTTCCAAGCACCACGTGCTTTCTCCTAAAGAATGAATCCACTTCATTCCTCATGGTGAGCAGGCTGACAGGTGACTTATCTGGGCAGAGGGTCTTGTGGTACCTCAAAGAAACACATCAGGAGGGTGGCCTTTTATGGGAAGCCCATGTCTTACTTTCTTCTCCCCTTAACCTGGATCCCACCTCTGGCCCCTGGAGATCCCTGGGGTCTGGGTGAAAGCAGGAGCTGATGGTGCTGAGGCCCAAGGTGGGAAGAAGATCTATGCAAGCCCAGCACGGGCCGGCACTGTAGGCTCTATAACCTCCACAGATGTCTGTGTGTTCCTCAGCTGCAGGAGGGCTCAGGCCAGGAAAAGGCAGTGGGAAATAGAAGAGAGAAGGACTCCCACATAGGACCAAGGGCCTCTGCTCCTTCCAGAAGCCAAACACAATCTCATGGCGGCGGCCAGGTGCAAGTCCAGAAGGGGCCTTGCAGATGATCTGAACCAACTTTTATAAATATACACACAGATGAGGGAACTAAGGCCAGTGAGGTTTTCTGCACATGCTTGGGAATGGCAGAGTGGGGATGGGAATCTGCGGACTCCAAGGTCTACCGCAGGGCCCTTCCTGCAGCAGCATCCAGCCTGCCCCAATTTTGAAGTTGTTACTCCAACACCCTGAACACTGGATCCCTCTCTCTTAGATCCCCATCCACTGCGACTCCCCATTGATGGACAGACACTGAATGAGTAGGCAACATGCTATTTTCCCTGTGGCTTGTAGAGATGGTGGGGGCAGGGTGGTGGGAGGCAGAACGGCGATGACTCAAGTCTGTCGGGGGCTCTCCAGGAGCCCTTGGGACTTCCCTGGCTGGAACAGTTATCCTGGCAGTGGATCAGGGAATCTCTGTGCCCTGATGTTCAGGTTTGGGGCAAAGCTCAGGAAGTTCTATTTCATGGTGTAAGAAATAAGCCCACCAGGGTGGGTGTGCCAGGCTGAGACTTTAAGTGTTCAAAGGTGAGGCACCTCCACCAAAGCACAGTGCTGCGTCACGGCCAGGCGTGCCCAGAGGCTGCCCTCTCCTGCAGGCAACATCAAGATCAGCCCCAGCCTCTGTCACGGCTTTCTTGCCAATGAGGATGCGGGTCACAGAGCCAGCCCTGGGCTTAATTCTAGACCATAAAAACAATGCTCGCAGGCAGACACCATGTGCCCCTTCCAGGGGATGCCATAGTGTCCAGCTAACAGCAGAAGCGCAGTCATGCTTGTGTGGGTTTCCCCAAAGCATGCCACTTTCTGTCTAGACACAGATGAATGGTCAGACTGTGGACACGAGCCCAAGACCATGGCAATTTTACCACTTGAAGCAGCAGTGGTCTCTGAGGGGTGGCTCCGTGTGCCCACCCACTGTGCTTGCCAGCGTCTACCCCTCTGGCCTGAGCATACCTTCCTCAGCTCATCCTTCTCCCTGCTGTGGGCGTCCTCCAAGATCTTGCGCTCCGAGTGGGCCCTGTGCAGCTCTGTGCGCAGGCTCTCCACCTCCTCCTGCAGCCTGAGGTTGGTGTCCTCACCTGGGCTCTGCTGGTAGTGCACCAGCTCCTTCTTCAGCCGCTCTACCTCCATGGTGTATGTGGAGGTGGTCATGGACAACTGCTCCGACAGTGTCTTGAACTCTTTGTTCTGTGGAGAACATCAGCAAACAAGGAGAAAGGAGAAGAAAAAGTGGGGGGAGAAAGGGTTATTTTACCAGGAAAAAAGCATGAAGGCAATCAAAAAAGGAACTTCCAAGGTGGGGTTAAGTCTCACAATCATTGCATGCTTAAGTGCTTGCCTGGCATCTCCCTAAGAAAACACTATTGTGAACTTACAGACATAGGAGAAAACAAAGAACAGCAACATTGACATTCAAAGAGTTCAAGGAGCTTTCGTGAGCATGTGCAGAGCTGGAAGCTGCCTAGTAGTAGGTGGCTCTATGTCTGGCTGGGCAGATCCTACACCTTATTTTTAAGTTGCAGAAACAAAGAAGCTGGCTCTCTGGGTTTGCAGCTTTCACTTTTTAGGTTTCCCTGCTCTTTCATACACAGCCCTCCTGCCTGTGGACTCGCCAGCACAAACAGCTGCAACCTAATCACTGGCTCTGAGACAAAGGACCCCTTCAGCATCCCCTCTTCCAAGGAGGCCCTCCATGGGGCCTTGGAATCTCTCTCACCACCTGTCAGCCATGGCTTGCCCCGCAAGACTCTAAGACTCAGGGAACTGATGCCCTGATCCACCCTGCCCACACTATGCTCCTGCAGATGGGATACCCAATCCCAGCCCACTCAGACAACACACAGGTGTGAAGCATCCCCCATGGGCCCAGAGCCCTAAGAAGCTAGTGCTGGTATCAAGTGCTACTGCAAATTATGGGAAGAAATCAGCACCGCAAGAGTTGAGAGCATCAGCTAAGAGTGGTCAGTGAGGAAAGTGGAGAGGAAGAGATAGGGCTTTCCAAATCATCAAGCAGGCAACAATGGTCATTGATTATTCTTCATTGCTCTGGTCTGTAGGAGGACCAGGCAGAACAGAGCTAGCGGCCAAATCACCGATAAGCTGGAGCACCAGGAATCAATGATTAATTCACATAAGAAATTAAACTTCACAGAAAACAGTGAAGAGCAGCAAAAGAAAAGCCCTTGGACCCTGCAAAATGCCACAGATGCTGTGGGGCCTTGTGGTTGTGACCAGTATGGCAATGCACAAGCTAGCAGTCCATTTCCTGCACCGACACAACAGAATGAGACATGCTACCTGCTCCCCAGCACTCTGTGGGAACCTCCCAGTTACAACCTGACACACCTTCAAGCCTGGTCTGCCTGCAGCCTTGTTCTAAGGCATCACAAAGAAGAAATCCAATCAAGCAGATTCTATTTGAAAACCCCAATGCATGTCTGTATTATCCACTCCAGTCTGGGTCTCCACTGGAGGCTGAGGGTCTCTGCACAGAGGAGTGGAGCACAGGGAGGGAACACATGCTGGAGTAGCCACCCTCTGACTTCATCTTTGCTCCGGGATGGACGTGAGGTTTGGCCCAGCTGCTCTCTCTAGATGGCATAGCCTGGGTCAGATCACTAGGAGTAGAAGGATAACTAGGCAGGAGGTCTCTAGGTAGAGCTTCTTGGAGTATGAAGAGAGGCACACATGGTAACGGCAGGCACATCCTATCCTGCTATTGACAAAGATGGCACCTCAGGACTCTAACGCAAAGTATGATGTATCCAGGAGGCCCAGCTGCATTGATCTTGACACCACGTGAGACCTAGATCAGGGATGTCAGGGAGTTGAGTGGCTGGAGCTGGACAGACCTGTGCTCAGATCCCAGCTCTATCCTTGATCAGCTGTGTACACCTGACCTAATCAACCAACCTTTCTGTGCCCCGGTGTCCTTATGTGTAAATCAGGAATATAATAGTAACTCCTGCCTCAGAGGGTGGTTGTCAAGATTAGGGAGATAAATTACTTTGCTAGGGGCTCAGTAAACATCAGCTATCTTCCTTGTTCAGGTTCTCTATGGAGAACCCTGGAGAGATGGTGGCTACCCTGGAGAGTTGCCCGAGTCTCTGGCTCTCTGGGGTGTGGGTGGGGAGCTCCTATTTCTTTTCATGGGCATCCAGATATGGTCACTGGGGTCTTGTGGAGGCGGTGCATTTTCTGTTCTGGACATCTGACTTCAGAAGGGCAGGCCCCAGAAGGCTGGTCCCTGCACCTGCAGGTGTCACAGCCATGCAACCAAGCCTGGCAGAGGGCAGGGCATGGGGTACCCACTCCCTCGGAGACCCCAGAAACCCTCCCTGCCATGTTACTGCCCTGAAGGCCTTCCAGTGGAACAAGATATGGAGGTGGAAGGCAGTGATACTGACAATCCTGACCTTGTGTGGGTCAGGCTAATGAATGTATCTGTGTCTTGGTTTTTAACCAAAAAAAGTAAAAAAAAATTTTTAAACTTAATTTTTAATTTTTCTGGGTACATTGTAGGTGTGTATATGTATGGGGTACATAAAATGTTTTGATAGATATGCAATGTGAAATAAGCATATTATGAAGAATAGGGTACCCCAAAAATGAATTTTAAAAATAGAAAAAAGCTTACAGAATAAGGATATCAAGAAATAAAATATTTTTGTAGAGTTGTACATGTTTGTGTTTTAAGCTAAGCCTTATTACAAAGGAGCCAAAAGTTAAAAGTATTATTTATAAAGTAAAACCATTACAGTACTCCAAGGTTAATTATTGAAGAAAAACAATTTTCTAGTAAGCTTAGTGTAGCCTAAGTGTACGGCTTATAAAGTCTACAGGAGTGGACAGTTTATAAAGTCTACAGGAGTGGAAAGTAATGTCCTGGGCCTTCACATTCACTCACCCCACACAGCTTCCAGGCCTGCAAGCCCCATTCACGGTAAGTGCCCTATACAGGTGTGCCATCTTTTACACCATATTTTTATTATCCCTTCTCTATGTTTAGATATGTTTAGATACACAAATACTTACCATTGTGTTACACCTGCCTATGGTATTCAGTACAGTAACATGCTGTACAGGTTTGTAGCCTAGGAACAATAGGTTATGCCACATAGCCTAGGTGTGTAGTTGGCTACACCATCTAGGTTTGTGCAAGTGAAATCTATGATGTTTACACAACTACAAACTCGCCTCACGATGCATTTCTCATAAGGTACCCCTGTCATTAACAGATGCATGACTGTATATGACATATATGCATGATTACATATAAGGAATTTAACATATTTACAAAGTGACTACTAAGTATATGGAATCAAATTGATTTAAAAGGCTACTAACTCCATATATTTGTGTCATGTTTCTCATATAAAATATATTTAAGGATAACCTTATATTCATAAGTGTCTAAGGAACTTTACTCTCATTATAAATAAATTGTAAGTTAAACTGGCCAACTCTAAATGTGTGCTTGACTAAAGTCAGGCTGGCAGAGAGCCGAGTTCATGTACTACATCGTTTTGCTGAATGATATACCACAGCCTATCCCAGGGACACTGTAAGAAATGGTCTCAAGAACCAGCACTGTATGTATCATTGTAGGATATGGTGAAGGATGTGGCATGTCACGTCACAGATTATGAAAGCCCACAGGAAAAACAAGTCAGCACCATGGACAGCTCCAAATCCTCTTGAACTGCATGGTTCTTTTCTATTAAGAACTCTCAAGCCACTCAGTTTTCTTCCTGTTACTGTTTGCATGGAAACTTGGTGCCAAATTTGTATCTTTTCTTCCCAGTTGGGTGTACAAGGCCTTAGGATATGAATGTTGGGTGCTAACCTTACCCTGGTTTTATCTTTGTTTCCTCCCTTACTGACTTCTTGGCAGTGAGGATAGTTTTTTAGAAAAAAGCTCCCCAGGGGATTCTAGAGCACAGTCTGGGGATAGGAACCCTACTCTAGCCAGATCATGGTATCAGTGAATTTTTGAGCTAGATGTTACCTTAGAGATCTCAGGCGAATCCCCCTTGGAAGAACTAAAGGCCCAATCATTTCCAAGCTATCAGCTCTAATTGTGAATACAACTGAGACAGAACCCAGGCCACTGTCCAGTGGGGACTCAGTCTACTCCCTATGCTGTTCTGACAAATACCTTGGGACACCTTCACCTGTGGTGTCCTTGGTGTTCGCATATCCTCCCCTTCTGGCTTAGAAACCTTGTGTGACCAGAGGACCACTGCCTAAATTGTCTCCAGGAATTATAGGAAAAAAAAATTCACTTGCAAAGAGCTGGCCCCATCTGCTAAGAGACTGCAATGAAACAAGCCCCTATATAGAGCTCTAATGGAGATTATGTCAATGCTTCCTCTTGTAACAGAGTGTCAAGCATGTTATTTGACACTGGGTCACACTCCCCACTTTAAATGCCAGCCGGTCCCAAGGACAATGCTATCTGTATAAGCAAGAACCCAAACTAAGGCTAAGAGTCTCCCTTGGACTGAGGAGTTCTCCTGACATCTTCCAAGAGTCTCCCAATAGCTAGATACCTTATAGTTTGGTCAGAGGTGGCAGAACATACCCTGAAACCAGCCTGCCAAGTTTCAATCCCAGCCATGCTACTTACTAGTTGTGTGACCTCAGTCAGGCTACTTAACCTCTGTGTGCCTCAGTTTCTTCATCCTTAAAATGGGAATAATATTAATATTTATCTCCTAGGGTTCTGGTGGGGATTAAATGAGTTAATACGTGAGAAGAGCACAGCGTGCCTAGTCAGGTAGTGCAGGCAACGGCACAAGAAAGCAAGAGCTTATCCACTCCTCCCACCTTTTCTGATCACCCTCTACACACAGGGCATCCTGCCCAGGGTAGCTAACACCTGCCACCACTTACAGATGTTTGCCAAGCAGGAAGCTTAAGGCAAAAAGCTTTATTTATTTATTTTTTTTAAATAGGCCATTTAAATCTGCTTTTCTTTGATTTTTCAAGCACGTGGATTGTAAAACGCTAGATTTATTTTTATCCTCTCAAGTTAACTTTAGAAATCAGCAATGCCAATGCAGAGCGCCATGGTTGGAAAGCAAGGGCTGGGGGAGCCAGCATGTACACAGGGCTTCCAGCAGAGTGCAGCGGTCAATGCCTACTCATCCCTGAGACTACACTCTGGCTGGAAGGTTAACTCACAACATTTGACTAAGCAAGTCTTTTCTTCTTGTCAACAGCTACAATAGCCACCGCCACCTTGGCATGCTTTGTGCTTGTGTTTTTCAAAGGACCAGTGCCAGACAGCAGACCTTTTCCTTTGCACTCTTTTCCCTCTGAGCGGATGTGCCCTCCTCCCTGACCTGGCGTATCGCAGCAGGCTGACCAGGGGCAGGCAAAAGCCCTGTGCCCACCCTGTGCCTGGGCTCTCTGCCTTGTTTCCCCAGTAAGGAGCCAAGCCAAACAAGGCATCCTGTAGAACTACCACAGAGAAACACCCAATGACAGTCTCTTCTCAGAAAGCCTTGTCTTTTGCAAGAGCAGGGAAACAGAGGCATTCTATTGCTATCTCTGCACCACTTTTGGGCTCCTGTTCAAGGCAGCTGGCTTAGGTGTAAAATGCTTTTTTCCTGCCCTACTGGGTCATGAGAAGCTTTAAAAATGCCCAGTATAGAATAGATACATTAAATCCCAATGACTTCCAAGGCCATACCAACTCTAAAATTCTCTGTTTCTCCATGCCGCACACACTCTTCATGTCCTTTCCTTCCCCAGGAGGCACCCTCTGGGGCACCTCAGAAGCCTGGTTCTGTGATCACCTCTACCCCTGCATGGACAAAGTAACAGTGGGCCTCCATTCAACTCTGGGAGCCAAACGCAGCAGTAGGTGTGCATGGGAAAGGACTGAAACCCTTCAGTAATGTTTGGGATTAAAAAACCAGCAATGCCCTCATTGTGGCTGTGGGATCAGAGCTGGGGTAGGATCCTGGTCCCAGCACTTTCTATTTCTGTGACTTTGGCAAGGGACTTGATGTCCCTGGCCCACCATTTCCTCATATACAAAATGACCTCACAAAATTGTATGAAGATCAAATAAGAGTGAACACAAAACACATATTGCAGAGCTTGGCACATGGCAGGTGCTTGGAAAATCCTTAGGATCAATGCTGTTTGGCCTGTTGGCATATTTCCTCCCTTATGATACAGCATGTGACATATGTCACAGCCATCCTCTGTCCAGCAAGGCCAGCAAAGCACCTGAAACAGCCAGGCATCCAATAAAGGTCTTCTGAAGGGAAGGAGGACTGGCCATGTGGGCCACCAAAAAGTGGGTGTCCAGGTTTGTGCATGCATACATGTGAGCCTCGTCTATTCCATTAGACGAAGCTGAGTGTTCTGTGCTTGTCTCGAATCTCTTGTACTACCTTGTACGGCACCCAACCCCCTACACGGATTTAATCATGGCTTGTTACTCCTGTGATTGGCTGACATGGGAAGGTGGCCAGGGTAGAAAGAGGACAAAGCTTAAAAATAAGAGTGCTAACCATTTTTCAAGTTTCTCCTACTGCATAGCAGGCCCTGTGTATGCATTAGACCATTTATTCTTCTTTCAGCCCTGTCAGCCCCATTTTATGGACAAGAAAAGAGGCTCAGAGTAGTCACATCAGTCACTCAACTTTTAAGCAGAAGAACTGAATTCTGATTTCCAAAGCAAACACTCTTTCCAGAAGGGGCAGACAGACAGATAGGCAGACAGAGAGGCAGAAGGGCAAACTGATACAGAGCATGGACTCTGGAGCCAGACAGCTGGGGTTCAAACCTCGGCCCTGCCACTGCCACCTGTGTAACTTTAGGATGCCATGTGCCCTTCCAGTGTCTTCAATTGTACAAAAAGGGGGGATGGTAATACTTGCTGTAGGAGGGCCGCTATATTAGACAAGCTACTCCAGACAAAGCGCCAGCCCCATACCCCGCACAGCAAGCCCTCCATGCACACCAGCTGCTGCTGTGTTACCCTATGTCACCCCTGCAAGGGCAAAACACCAGCACCTTGGGCTAGTGTGTCAGTTCCCTATTGCTGCTGCAACAAGCTACCACCAAGTTATGACTCAAGACAGCATAAATCATCATCTTACAGCTCTGGAGGTCAGGAGTCTGAAGGGGTTGGCAGGGCTGCATTCTTTCTGGATGCTCTAGGGGAGAGTCCATGTCTTTGTCTTCTCTGGCTTCTCAAGGCTGCCTGCATCCCTCCCACCTCTGATTCTGTCATCACTTCTCCTCTGAACTTGATCCTCCAGCCTCCCTCTTACGAGGACCCCTGTGATTATATCAAGCCCACCTGGCTCATCCAGGATACTCTTCCCATCCTACAGTTCTTAATTTAATTGCATCTGCAAAGTCCCTTTCGCCATATAAGGTAACACACTCACAGATCCTAGGGCTGAGGGTATCTTTAGGGGTCACTGATCTGCCTGCCACAGTTAGTATCAGCTGTGGTCTGAGGACATCTGTGCTCCCTCAGGTCTTCGGCATGTGCCATTCTCCAAGGAAGCCGTGGGCTCTCTCAAAATGCTCCAGTACCCCAGCCCCCAACACCTAGGTAGGGAGCTGCAGACACTGACCTGCTCATCGATCTTCCGCTGCAGCTGGACCACCTTGTTCTCCATGCCCACGTTGAGACGTTTCAGATGCTCTGCTGAGCGGGCCTCAATCCTGAGGGCCTTCAGCTCCCGCCTGGCCTTGAGCATCCGGAAGGCACATTGGATGACAATGGCTGCATCCCGCAGCCGCCGGAAGCGCCTGCGCGCCATCCAGCCCCGCACGTGCTTCTGGATGGTGGTGGCCTTGTGCTCCATGAGGACCTGGTGGGAAACAAGCATACACACCTTGTGGGTTTGCACTGCAGGACAGGAGTGAAGGAAGCATACATCACTGCCCATGGAGGGGAGAGCCCAGGGCAGCCTTGGTCCTAGGAGTTACACAGACAATGTGCCCCCTAAGATCTAAGGCTTTGGTGGTTGTTTTATAACACATTTCAGCGAGGTTCTGCAGCCCACATATCCACAGGGAATCAGCTGTCAAACTTTTCAGCTTTGTTTTACTTTTTGTTTTATGGGTTAGGAAACCACAATCTGAAAACCTCAAGGTTGTAGGGGCCTAATGATCATCCACTTGCTCTCCACCCATTTACCAGGTGGAGGTCCCCTCCTGGTGGCACTGAGCTGGAAGTGAGATACTTCAGTGAGTGTCCACAGCAGGCTAATGGCTTATAATTACAAACTTGGTGTGTAACTCACTGTTTTGTTTTGTTTTTCTACCAAGTTAAAAAACCACTCAGGAAATGAAAGCATCATCAGTGTGCTCGCCCTAATGCCTGGTAAAATGTTTGTGGAATAAATGAGTAAACAAGCAAACAGGCTGAGCAATGAACAGTGCCACAGCCATGAGTGACAGAGCTGGGAGTCACATCAGTGCTCACTCTTTGCACATGCTGCCCCTGCTGAGAAACTCCCAAACATCACCTGTCCCTTCCATGGGAGCAGCACACCGATGCCACCCGTCACCCAAGAACACTCACAGAACCTTCTTCCAATGGCCTGGGTTTCTCTACATATTACACCAGGGTGTGCTCCACCCTGACCACATTTTTATTATTATCAATTTAGTGCTTTACTTTTATTATTTAGAAAATCACACCTTCTGTGATCATAGAAGAGATAGATGTTCATTTAATGAAAAAGAAAACCATTTTAGACATTTCCTTCCAATTCGTGTTTCAAGTCAGCTCTGTGCTTCAGATGTGTTGGTGTTACCAGGTTGAACAGATGTGTCCTGATGTGGGGCTCCTGAACCCAAGGGTTTTGGCTTCACTGGAACAACACAAAGAGCAAGAACCTGGCAGGGAAGAGGTCGGGGTCTCCCTCCTGACCTCACCATGTTGGGCTTCAAGCTCCTGATCCGTTAAGTGGAGGAGTTAGACCTGATGATGCCCAATACCACTGCCTGCTCTCAAGTGTGAATGAGCCCTAGGTGGGTCACCTGGCCCTGCTGTTGGCTGGCCTGGGCCCTCAGGCAGGTGACCTGCTTCTCTGAGCAACTCAGGTATCAGAAGGGGTATGAAAACTGCCATGATTGGATGCTGGGTCCCTTCAAAACTCATGTTGAAATCTGATCCCCTATGTTGGAGGTGAAGTCTAACAGGAGATATTTGAGTCATAGAGGCAGATCCCTCACAAACAAATAAATGCCCTTCTTCAAGGGTGATTTCTCACTGTTAGTTCTCATTAGAGCTGCTTGTTAAAAGAGCCACTCTTGTGCTTCCTCTCTCACCATGAGATCTCTGCACACACTGGCTTTTGCCTCCCACCATGAGTGGAAGCAGCCTGAGGCCCTCTCCAGAAGCAGATGTTCAATTGTGAACTTTCCGGCCACCAGAATTGTGAGCCAAATAAACCTCTTTTCTTCATATTTCACCCAGCCTCAGATATTGTTATAGCAACATTTAATGGACTAAGACAACAGTATGCACACCCTTCCTACCTTGTGGGACTTCAGAAAGGATTTAGTGAGAGCAGAGATGTGAAAGGATTTAGAAAAAAGTTGGGAGTGCTTGACAGAGGTTCATGTTGGCAGTAATTCATCTGTTGCCGCTTTAGTTCTGAATCTGCAGCCGTGAGGCCCTCAGAGTGGCTACTCACCTGGCGGTAGGTTCTCCGCACAACCATGGCCCGGGTGAAGGCCTGGATAACAATGGCAGCTCCGCGGACCCTCTGGTAGGCCTGGCGGGCCCTCTGCATGCGGTAATGTTTCTGGAGCACCACAGCGGCTCTGGTCCTCCGCAGGTGCTCAGCCAGCCTGGGGAGCAAGAGGAAATAGGCAGTGTCAGGGAGAGAGTATTGACTGCCCTGATGCAGAGGACCGTGAGACATCTGCAAATGCAAACCCCTCCCTCTGTGGCCCTACCTGGACACACCCAGGGGAAGCCAACTCTCTTCACCCCTAACAAATGTAGCAATGCCTTAGGCATTTGACGCTGAGGCTAGAAAAGCAGTGTTAGTTCTTTCCTTATGGTCCCGAAAGGCTTCCCACAAGCTCCAAACTCAGTCAGAGTCTGACCTCCTCTATGATCCTTATCTGAACACTCTTCTACCTCACTGTGCCTGGGCAGTCCTCAACTACTTCACCAGTAGCATTCTACATCGTGTGTTCACATTGCTGCCTGTCCTCTGTACCTCCCCAGGCTTGGAGATCCCAGGGGCTGTGTCTCCATCATCCCGGACCCACTGCAGGCACTGGGTAAGTGTTTGTTGAGTGACTAAACCTTCTCAGGCCCAGACCAATCTCTGTTTCCTTTATCTCCTCAACCCTTTCTGCTCGGGATGCACTGAATGTGGCCATTTCCTCTCCTCTCTTGCCTTTCTGCCTTCCCATCTCACCTCCTAAATAAAGCCAGTCTAACACTTCCTCCCCTTCTGAAGGGTCTTGTTTGCTGCCAGGCCTATAACAAGTGCTCAATTAGAGACTCAGTGTGAAATGCTAAAAAGGACCTTGGAAATCATTCAGCAAAGCCTCAAAGGAGAAAGTGACCCACTCAGCCCATGTGTCACCTGTTTGCTGAAATGCATGATTCCCTAGTCTAGCTCTCTGTTTGGCCTCCAAACACAAGACTTTGTGGCAATTATTGTCACTTCTCTAAGGAAATTCCTTTCTGGAGAGGGCACTGGACTTGAACCAGGCCTGGGCTCAAAACCTAACAACTGAGGGTAGCGTCAGAGGGCAGGCTGTCTTCAGCCTGTCTTGGCTGACACACTCCTGCTGCTGTAGTGCCTCATCAGCCCAGTGTCAGTGAGGAAGGAACGCTGCAGTAGTTTCTTCTGCTCAGGGTCGAGCTGGGGGCGGGCAGGGGAGGCTGATTGGCATCCTGGCTCCACCCCTATGTCAACACTCATGCTTAGACAAGCCACTCTCTCTCCATCCTGGCTTGTGCAGTAACTCACAAAAGGGACCTCCCAGGACCTTTGCAGCCCTAATCGCCTGACTCCGAGGCATTATGAAATCTGTGGAATAAATAATGAGGCCAAGCGCAGGTTAACTGTGCCAGGCTGTGTTGGTCTCTTTTCCTAAAAGTAGTTTTTTACTTTGAGGTTCAGGCAAAGGGGAAATTGGGAAACAAACTGGGAAACCAGTTGGTTTGTGGCAAAACCAGCTGGTTCTAATGCTGGTAGGATAGAAGGAGCCTGGGGAAACCAGGAGATGTGGAAACTAGACCTACCCCCTGAGGTGAGAAGGGCATTGATTATAGGGGTAGGCCCAGCTGCCGGGGAAAAGCCAAGATGCAGACATGGCCCCAACAGGAACCACTCTCAGCACAGAGGAAAAGAGAAAACAAGTAGCTGAGAAAGGCAGACCCCCATCTTCCCTGCCATGATCTGCTGCCCTGATCTGCCCCAGCCTGGCTCACCTGCGGGCCAGGTGTCCTCGGCAGTACCGCTGCAGGGTTAAGGTAGCCCCCTTCAGCCTGCGATATTTCACCTTCTGCAGCCATCCCCGGACAGTTTTCTGGATCATGATGGTGGCTGTCCGGAACTTGTCAGCCCGCAGCTTCTCCAGGTAGGCCACCTGGCCTGCTCGGAAGAAGATCTTGGTGCGGCCAAACTGGAACTTGTCAGGGTCCTTTACAAGGTAGGGAGGGGATCTGGTTGGTCACCAGTGAGCAGAGAAATAACATGGCCCATACCACCCTTGTTCTTCCAATGCAGAATCCCCTGGCCAGACTTCATGCACCCCTCTCTGTAGATGGACACAAAGTCTTAGCATTTGCTTAACAGACCCCAAGACCCTACTACGGGCCAGACTCTAGAACATGGCAGTGAACAAGACGCCTGACCTCAAAGAACTGACATCATGGTGAGGGCAGACAGACAAGCAAATAAAGATGCTTTCTGTTTTCAGAGAATGGTGAGGATTATGAAGAAAACAAACTGGGGGATGGTGAGCATGGGATGGGGATGTTCAAAAAGGATACTCAAGGAAGGCAGCTGTGTGGAGGTGACAGCTGAGCAAAGATCTAAATGAGCTGCAGGAAGGCAACCACAGAAAAGAAGGAAGGAGGAAAGTTCCAGGAGAAGGGCAGAGTGGATGCCCATGTCCAGTGGTGCAACTGCTGGGTATATCTGAGGATCAGGAGAGCCAGGATGGCTAGCTGGGGGAACTGAAGGTGATTGGTGGGAGGAGCCAATCACAAAAGGCCTTGTAGGTTGCAGCATAAAATTGGGGTGAGAGCCACAGGCAAGCTTTGAGCAAGAGAATGACCTGATCTGATCAACATTTTAAAAAGATTATCCTCAAATGGCCACACAGTTGTATGCATAATTACAGGATGCAAATAACCCCCAAATAAAACTATGAGATTGTTTTGGACCTGTAATTACTGTCTTAATTACATCCATTAGGTTAAAATTAGTTGCCCTTCCCTGGGCTCACCCCTGTGGATGAGGAAAGACGACCCAGCAGGGTTCCTGTGGACAAGCCTGGGACAGAGCACTGGGAGAGTAACCCATGATGACAGAGCTCTTTGTAAATCAACTGCCATCTCATTTTGCTCACTGGCATGAAGACCATAATGAGAAAGGAAGGAATGAGCCAAGTCCAAGGAAAATACACACACAACATTGCGTTTCATGTCGGCAAATGGCCCTGAAAAGTGCTGAGTCATCATTCTTCACAGGTTAAGCCCTATTGGGTTACTAGGAGTCGGGTTCCACACACAGGGAAGGCTGTCCTGCCTGAGCTAAGGCTGAGCTGGCGGCACAGCTTCCAGCTTGAGTGTCACTGACTGAGTCCTCGGCCTGGGCCAGGCTGCTCGTGAAGCTGGCAAGAGTGGGCTCTGGGCCTGGCTCTCCTCCCTGTGTCTGCTCAGAGCCATGTACCCACTCAGCTCATGCTGAGAGGAACAGGGGCTGGATGGGGCTTGGGAGCTTTGAGGCAGCCACGGCCCTGCTTTGATCTCTGCCCTGCTGGGGGAGGCTCCATGGCTCAGCCAGGAGGGGCCAAGAAGCCAAAGCAGGGTAGCTAAGCCCCCAGTTGGGGGACAAGCCTGGGTCCTGCAGCTTAAGCAGAGCCAGAGGCTGGGGGCTGCCTACCGCATCCAAGCAACAACAGTACCTGCGCTTCATTCCCTATTCTGGAAAAAAAACAGGAAGGGATGATATGCTCTGCAAGGCCACTTTTTCTGAACAAGGATTTCTCTGAGGGTTTCACCTGCTCTACTGAGACCCATCAGCCTCATCTCCACTGTCCTCACCCTGTGTGTCTCCAGAACATCTCCCACCCAGATCTGCTTCCTCTAACCCTTAGAACTGACTGTTCACTGATCAATCAATCATCTTTTGAGAAACTTTCTCTAAGAGTCAGACTGCAGGGGCTGAAAGCAACCTTAGAAATCCATTCCAAGCCACTCCTTTTACTTCACAGATGATAAAACTGAAGCCTAGAGTAGTGAAGTGACTTGCTCAAGGTGACTTGAGCAAATATCAAACGATAACCCCAGATCTGGGTCTCCCAGGCCCCAAGTCTCCAACTGTAGCATCCCCTTTCGTGACACTGTCTCCTCTACACAGCGCTCACACACAGCCTTGTGCTCCGTGGGCTCCCTGTAGATGTTTGTTAATACACTCCTTCACCACTGTGATGAAGGTTCAGGCTTGCACGACAGCCAGTCTCCATGATGTGGTCCTCTACAGTTATGGCCATCGTCACATTAGACTATTATTAATTCTGGAGGGCAGGGTCCATAAAATGCACTCTTTTTATAACCCTCACACTAACCCTTCTAGATTAGAGTACAAAGAATTCAGTAAGTATCTGTGGAGTTAAAGAATAAACAAATTCAGGTTAAGAATGATAGGGGCTATTCCTAAAATCCTTGCAGGGGAGAGGCCACCAGAATCTACTCTTCTCCCCTAAACAACCACAACAATTTATTAAAACCTCACTGACAGCCTAATGAAGCAGCCCCCAGCAGCAGGCTGCTCCTCCAAGAAGGTGGTCTTTAAGTGCCTGGTGCCTGTCCTGTAGGCCACCTTTGTCCCCACTTCTCTCCTCATCGTTCTGTTCTAAAACGTACTTAGCACTTGCTCGGGACAGGGTGGGGAACTGGCATGTGCCCCTCTAAGCTAATGTGCAGCTCTGTCGAGTCTTAGTTTCTCGATACAAAGTCCCAGGTCACTCAGCATGAGAAGTATGGGTGTCCAGATGCGGCCAAAGAAGAGGAGAAAAATAAAAAGCAGGAAATAGAAGGCCCCAGGGTAATCTTTAGCACTAGTGTCTCTCTTCAGTCTCCAGGAAGGATAACTGTGCTCAGCGACATTACTCAATCAGACTGGATCAGAGGGCAATGTAGTTTAGACAGTGGGAGTTAGAATCAGTCCACCTATGCAGCCTTGGGCAATTTATATCAGCTTTCTGTGCCTCAGTTTCCTCAGCTGTAAAATAAGGGTGATTTCTGTATATTCCTCATAGGATGAGCCATTACTGGCAGGTTTCTAGTCATGAGCAGCTCTTCGCTGGTTCCCATGCAGCCAGCTGCACGAACTCATGTATTCCTGTGACAACCAGGAATTGTGCTAGGAACACAGCCACAATAGGACCCTTGTCATCTATGTGTTCACAGTCTGGTAAAATGACAAGCCCTCAATTACAACATAAGGGGATGAACACAATAAAGGAAGGGAGGAGGTGAGTGCTGCTGGCCCATAGAAGATGGAGTAGCTAACAACATCTGGGAGGCTAGGAGGTATTTCAGAGCTCAGTTTGGAAGAATACCACTTTGTCAGGCAGGCAAAAGAGGGGAAAAAGCATTGCAGGCAGAGGAAACAGCATGTATTCATATACTTTTCCTTTAGGCAAGTCACTTGTTCTTTCATTCGTTCCACAAATATTAGGTAGGTTCCCCCTGTGTATTAGGCTCAGAGCTCATAACTAAGGAGGTGGTGTAAACTTGAAGACACTGTCCTCTACGAAAAAGGACACACACATCTGGAACATAGGTCAGCATGCTATGGGCTCTAAGAGTGACATGAAGTGCCACATGCTAGACCAGGGGAAGCAGGAGGGAGAAGCTGCACTGAAGCCTAGCATTGAGAAGCAGGCAGGCTCTCCGTCAGTGGAGAGAAGAGGAAGCTGTGCCAGGAAAGGCCCAGTGTCCTGAGCACATCACAGCAGCAGCCCCAGGCAGTGGCATGTGGTCCCATTAACTGGAGGAGAGCCCAGTGTGGGGGCCGACTCAGCCAGTCTGATCTGGGTCCCCTCCAGAGTTTCCTCTTTGGGAATCAGAGGTCTTCGTAGTAATCTTAGAGAAATCCAGCGAAGGAACAGAAGAGGGAAACTATGATCCTAGACAAATGAGAAGGCAGCCACATGGCAGAGTGGGCTACTCACAGGCCCTGAAATCAGCTGACCTTTAACAGAGATTTTTCTTGTCCATAAAAAGTAAGATGTTAAAATGTGGACACTGATAGGTGGACCACAGCAAAAACCTCAATCAACCGGAGTCCAGCTAACTATAGCCCTTGATTAACCAGCCTGTTACCCTCTTACCCTGTTAAAAAAAAAAAAAAAAAGATGGCATGGCAAGGTGGGCTAGTATTTAGGCTCTCTTTTAAAAAGGCAAATTTAAAGCTATGCATACATTTACTATAATATTCTGCACTGTCTATAGCTAGACTTGAGCAGCTAAGATGCTCAGAAGATGGCTGCGACACATTTACAAAATAAAACATGACCTTAGATCCTGATCATCTGGCAATGAGCTACTCCAGATGAACAGATTTTCTGAACAGAAAACTTGAAAAATTAAAATTTCTGAGGTAATTATTTTTATTGCCTTGTTCAAGTGATTTTTGATATAATTTAACCTTTATCGAGCCATTAATGATCATACTCTGCTGTAATCCCTGAAATGTCTGGCACCATGGAAATGTTTAAGGATTTGCCCCTCACAAAAGGCCCCAATAGCTCTGCTTCTATAGTTCTCCAGTCTCAGCTGTCAGGTGTGAGTTCAAATTGTTTCAATTAAAACATAAAATCTATTACCTTACTTAAAACAAGTATCTGGGGGAGGGCCTGAGGCTGGTGATGCAACCAGCTAGATGCAGCAGCTACCTTCCCCTCTGCTAGCTTCAGGGCTAGGCCTGGGCTCCACATCAGAGCCCTTACCCAGGTGTACCAGATGGGCCATGCTATGTAGCCCCTGAGAACTGGAGAAGCCAGAGATCCTGAGCCGGCAGCTTGCAGTTAGGAGTAGCCTCATCATAAACTCAAGCAAGCTGTACAAAGAATTCTGTTGGGGTTCAGTCAGGCTGGTGGGAAAAATGTTAGAGATAGTTATAGAAATAGAAGCAAATCTTCTTGGAAGGCCTAGAAGTTAGCATAACTTTGGTAACAGATCTGGCTGAAGGTGGCCTGATCCCTTTACCTTTAGACAAACAAATTAAAATAGTAATAAAGAAAAGCAGAGTAGTTTACCTAGCTAGCTTGTTTACTCATTAATCTTAAGACTAACCTTTGATGTACCTTGGTTGTGTAAGTGCCTTTTTATTCGGGAAGTCCACAATGTCAATTACCCTCTAGTGGTGTTGACTCAAGCTTTTGTTAATTAATCTTACTGAATAAATGCAAGTCTGACTAGCTGATCAGATCAGGGCCGACTGGCAACTGTTTACAGGACTCAGCAGAGAGCCTGTAAGTGGCTCAGACCCTCAGCTGGACTGGCAGAGCAGAATATCTGTGTGTCAGTGTACTTTATTCATCCGTCGCTGGGTGAGGGGTCTGCAAGGGACAGACTCCCTGCAGCTGGTGCCCTCGAGAGGAGCACTGCCACAGAATTCCATTTTCTATGCCTGCTGAGCTGTGAAAAAGGTTGGGAAGTGCTCTAGTTAGGTGAACAGGTGCTTTTTTTTTCTAGTCACTGATGTAGGAAAATGGATTAATATCCCAGAAATAGATTCAGTAAGAAGGATGAAGACCAAAAAAAAAAAAAAAAAAGTAGATAACAACGCCACCCCTTCAATCTTTAGGGGCCCTGGTCAGGCCTCTCCTGGAGCTGGGCTGTGTGGCTCACCTTGATGAGGTTCTCGAGGACAGACCTGCAGATGGCCTTTTTGTCTGTGTTGGCGAGCTCTCTCTTCTTGACCAGCACCCGATACCGGTTGAAAAAGTCATGGTAGGCCCACCTGGAGGGAAAGCAAAGGGGTGTCAGGTGACACATCCTGCCTCTTGGCCACACAAAAGCCATGAGTGACCTCAGACAGTTCCCCATGGGGTAAACACTGTGGCACAAAGTCATTCTCAGAGCAGCAGAACAGTCCCAGGGGAGTTTTGTCCTCCCCAGGGCCCTCCAAGAATTTCAGTGTGAAGGTGATTCTTGGAATTGTGGCTGGAGGGCTGGAAAAAAGGTGAGTTTTGAAGATACTTTTTAGAGGACTAATCCGGAAGTTTATGCCTGATATGGTTTGGCTGTGTCCCCACCCAAATCTCATTGTGAATTGTACCTCCCATAATTCTCATGTGTTGAGGGAGATACCCAGTGGGAGATAACTGAATCATGGGTGTGGTTTCCCCCATACTGTTCTGGTGGTAGTGAATAAGTCTCATGAGATCTGGTGGTTTTACAAGGGGTTTTCCCTTTCACTTGGTTCTCATTCTCTTGCCTGCCGCCATGTAAGATGTTCCTTTGCTCTTCCTTTGTCTTCCGCCATGATTGTGAGTCCTCCCCAGCCATGTGGAACTGTGAGTCCATTAAAGCTCCTTTTCTTTATAAATTACCCAGTCTCGATAATGTCTTTATTAGCAGCATGAGAACAGTCTAATATACTGCCCAAGCATGCAGTGCTCCACTCCTCAGAAGCAGGAGCCTTACCTGGAGCACAGCTTTATTTTCAAATGTTGGTTTTCTTATAGAATACTGCTCATTGTAAACAGCTTTTTAAATGCAGAAATATGTACATTAACAAATAACAAGTGGCTGTATCCTAATCCCTGGAGAGATAACATGGTTTATGTTTTAATCAGTATAGAAGGAACCATTTTTCTCCCCAAAGTAGATTTTGCTTGTGATTTTTTTCTGATTATTAGAGTAATACAGGCCCACTGTAAAGAAAATGTCCAGCAATTCACATAATTAAGAGCATTTACAACACCCCTACCTATGTAGGTGAGTGCTGTTTTGGTCTGTGTGGGAGGGGAATCTTTAAAGAAAGCCTTAAGTTTTCCCCTTGGCCTCTGAAATGATCTCTACTTAAACAAATGCAGTCTTTCCGATGAGCAAATCTGCTACTTCCAGGTAGGGTCTGTCCCTTTCTCATTAAGGTGGTCTCGATTCATACATATGCTCATTCTCCTGAAACTGATTCTTCTTTCAATTTTTGGGAGGTATTCAACAACTTCTTCATATAGTCATGTAGTGACTCAGCACAATCCCTACTCTAAGGAGACTGAATTTTCACTCTTCATCCCTCTGAAGTTAAGTCCAGCCTATCCCCACTTTCTCTGTGTCCTCAGTGGAGGTGTACAGGCAGCCCCCCACCCACTCTCTTCTCCTGAGGCATGTGCTGTCCATAACCCTCACGTGGAAGTAATTTATATAACTGTCCAACTACCTGATATGGACAGGAGACAGGGAAATACTGGACAGAAGAGGACGGTTCCCTGGCAAAGGCCCTACCCTCAAGCCTGGATACCCGTGGCCCTAAATGAGGATGGGCATTCCTGTTTTTGCGACCAAAAAGTTGCCTTTTGGCTCACCACACCCCCTATCCTATACCCATATAAACTCCAAACCCCAGGCTCCAAAGGCAGATAAGGAGACAAAGAGACAAGCAGATCAATGGCAGAACAGCACGACAGAAAGAGAGAAGAGAAAGAGCATCTGAACACTGACAGGGGTTCACCTGGGGGTGGTGGGAGAGGAGTTCAGCCACTGGATGGTGAAACTCCAGGGGAAGATCATCTTCCCACTCTATCCCCCGCTTCCAGCTCCCCAACCATCTCGCTACGAGTCACCTCCACCACTCAATAACCACCCCCCAGCAACCATCCTTCAAGTCCATGTGTGATCCGATTCTTCCAGGACCCTGGACAAGAGCCCGGGTACCAAGTGGGCACTGAGCTGGTTAACACTTAAGCCATCCACCGATGGCAGAGCTAAAACAGCACTGTGACATAGGGGCTTCAGGAGTCGCAGGCTCCCACCCCTAGATGCTGCTGTGGGGCTAGAGCCCTAAAGGGCTTGCCCCGGTTCCTGCACCTGCCCTTCTGCCTGCTCCCCATTCCATAAGGGGTTTGAGCTTACAGCAGCAAACAGAGAGCCACACCCCCGTAGCACACCCTGTGAAGGGGGGCCAGGGAACTCTCCCATCTCATACTCAGGTAAACTCACTATTTTGAGATATTAAAAGAGAGTAAGTGGATTGTACCCCTTCTCCTCGAGCACTTCTGCCTTTTAAGAGGGCCCTTTAAAAATGTTGTCCAAAGAAACAAGGTAAAAGTTTGGCCAGGTGTGGTGGCTCACACCTGTAATCCCAGCACTTTGGGAGACTGAGGTGGGTGGATCACTTGAGGTCAGGAGTTCAAGACCAGCCTGGCCAACATAGTGAAACCCTGTCTCTACTAAAAGTACAAAAATTAGCTGGGCATGGTGGTGGATGCCTGTAGTCCCAGCTACTCAGGAGGCTGAGGCAGGAGAATCACTTGAACCCGGGAGGTGGAGGCTGCAGTGAGCCGAGATCATGCCACTGCACTCCAGCCTGGGTGACAGAGAATTTGTCTCAAAAAAAAAAAAAAAAAGAAAAGAAAAAGAAACAAGTACTGTGGAGTATCACATACAGCTTTGGATTCAGCTGCAGCATGGTGAGCAGTAGGGGCACACCGTGCTCTGGAGCAGGTTCTCTTAGAGCTCCAGATCTTCCAGCATTGCGGCCATTGGGTTCCTAGGAGGCCTTGTCCCTCCCAGCAGCCTGGGATGAGAAGGAAAATGGAGGCTGAGCTCCTTGTCTTTCCCCCTCCTCATTGCTCCTTTGCAACACTTTTCCTGGTCTGGTGGAAGATGTCTAACACAGCCATGGGTCTCAGAGAAGGGGTGAGTATAAGAGCAAATAACAAAATGACATCTCTCCCTTTTCCTTTTTTTTCTCTATGTAAAATGGCTCCTTACCATTATAAAATTAAGTTTGAGCTATAACTCACATACTGTAAAATATAGCCCTTTGGAGTGTACAATAATTGTTAGTATATTTGCAAAGTTGGGCAACTATCACACCCTATTCTGCCCTATTCTCCCCTCTTCACAGATCCTGGCAACCACTAACCTACTTTGTCTCTATGCCCGTTCCCTCTCTAATTGGTCCCATCTGTCACGCACGTAGTGGCACAAGGGAACAAGAGCCCGTATTCTGCTCAGAGCTCATGAGTCTTCACAAGGCCCTGCTCATCAGGTCCATGTGGATTCCCTTCAGAAGGAAGGGTGCAGGGCACTTAGAGCACTGAGGCCTCTGTCTTATGGCCTGGGAAAGGGCTGCTCTGCCCTTTGCTCACTGAGCAGAAACTATTTCCTGTCCCTCTAGTAGTGGAAAGACTGTGAACCAAACCCATTGAGTCACTGATTAACAGGAGGCTTTAAAAATGGAAACATTTAAGTTTATTTGCCTAGCTATATGCTGTTTTAATTATTTTATCATGTACAGCAAATATCCAGAACACTCCTAAGCCCTGACCCATACTTGAACAACTTAATGCAGGAAGCCTGGGGAAAAGAGAGCCAGAGCCGACAAACTGCCCATCCGATGTGCGTTTTAACACATGCCAGCATGGCTGAATTTCTCCCAGGCTCTTCCTGTCTTGGCCCCCAAGTTTTAAATATAGATACTTCTCTTGGGGTAAGATGGATTTGGGTAAGAATCAGGTGGAAGAAACCATATGAGAAAGGGCCTCACAGAGTCAGAGTCCCCTTGGTCCCTGTGCTCGCCATCCATCTTTGGCTCTTTCGGCTTTGCTGACCCACCCACTCAGGTGCAGGCTCCCCTTTTAAAGCTGCCCTGCCCTTTCCTTCCATGTGTCTGAGGGCATTGCCCACATTATGCACCATGGTTATTTGCGTACACACTTGTTTTAGTTCTCCTTAAGAGTTTGCAATTTCACTGGGGAAATAATTAAAGCATCATTTAGCTGGGCTAAAAACCTTAAATGCTTCTAATTTGAAAACCTCTTACTGCTGACAGATCCATAACTCAAGGAAATTACTAGAGTGAGGAGCTGTGGCTGCAAAGACATCAAGGCCAGTACAGGACGAGCCTGCAGAACAGAAGGACAGAAGCCTGGCTCTGATGCCGGCCAGCAGTGTGACTGGGGCCAGTCCCAGCCTAGATGCCTTCCCTCCCTTACCTGTACAGTGGAGAGAACATCACCCACCTCATACAAGCACCACAGGGCTTTAAAGAGTAGCCAGGGAGTTCAGGAGACGGGGCGTATGGAGAGCTCCAAAGCTTCCAAAGAACAGAATTCTCTTGTTTCCTGCCTAAGCTACTCCCTTCCCCTTTTCTTACAAAGGTGTCCTTCACGCACAGCTGTACCACAGACAAAGTGTGCAGAGAAGCTGAGGGGAAAGGAGATGCCAGCTCCTGTGTGAAGGCAAACCGTCCATTGAGAAACACCACCATCGCTTTGTGGCCGTGAGGGTGGGGACACCCTCAGGAGAGACCAAGAGAGGTTGGTACCCACTATGGGGTCTGGGCATAAGGGCTGTAAAGATGTCACTCCCCGAAGGACCCAGCATCAAATGTGAATTCTCCTTTCTGTGGATTTCTGTGAGAAAACCCTCAGAGATAAAACTCTCACAAGAAAGGCTCCCTCACCTTTAAGAGGAAAATCTTCGAAGTAAAGCTCAAGAGAATTTGTGATTCTTTTTCCAAAAATAGAACTTTTCAAAGGGGCTTTCTGATTTGGTGGGGACCTTTGGGTGTGTGTTCACTGCAATCACCTAAAGCTGGAACAGCCCACTCATGAAGACCACGGGCCGTCCAGGGTTTCTCGAGGCTGCCATGATGGAATCTCCCCCTCTCACAGCATTTCAGCTATTCCCGAGTCCACTGTGGGACAGAGAGCATTCCACCTCGTGTTGTGGATATGTTCGTGCAGAGGCAGCTCCTCTGCGAGACTTGCACCTCCTTCAAGTCTCTCTCTGATCCACGTTTAACCCTTACAGCACCTATTGTCATGGTGTCTTTATATTCAGTTTCCAATTACAGTTTTAAAAATGGGTATTCTCCTGACCATTCAACACGTTAAACCTTTTCTACCAGTGTTTCTCACAGAGGGTGCTACTGGCTTTGGGGCAGCACCCTTGGGTGTGGGACAGTCCTAACACCACGCAGCATCTTTGGATCATTATCCCCGACCCCATTCACTGAGACATCAAAAATGCTCCCAAATGTTTGTAAAACATTTAATCCAGAACATGGTTTGTAAAACGTTTACTCCAGAAGAACAGGACACCTTCTCGACTTCCATCGCCTCCACAGCACGACCCCCACCCTCATCAGATGGCCATGGAGACGTCTTTCCCCACTCGGTGTGGCTCTGTGGCTCACTGGCCAGGAGGCGTCTTTTAACCCAGTCACCCAATCCTGGCTTGGCTGCTCTTCCATTCCATTCCACATTAATGGTGGGAGAAGAGCCCTCATCCCAAGTCTAGTGACTCCAGGAACATAATTCTTACTCAGCCCTGCTCTCCCTGGATTCTGACTTGCTTGTCAGGGGCCTGGCTGAGCATTCTGGACTTCAGTGGCATGCTTCCTCCAGAATCAAGGCCTTCGTCACCTGGAGCACCTCTAGCTTGCTGGGGAGCAGGCACCCTGACAGGGTCAAGGAGTCACAACAGGGTGAATGGGAGAAGCTCAGGACCTGTGACTGCTTCCTGGTAGGAAGAGGTAGAGATCAGAGACAGTAACAAAGGCCTATATGGGATGAGCCAGGACAGGCATTCAGCAGAACCCACCAGTCTGGAAAGATGTTTCCTTGTAATGAGCTCCTCAGGCTCAAGGCAGGGAGTGGTAACACGGCTGCTAAGAATGGTGCAGGAAGCACAGTAGCTTTGGGATGTTGTTTGGCTAACGGAGCTCCCATATAGAGCCTAACACCGGATTTAACCATCTGCACGTGCAAATATTCTGCAGAACAAAATGCCTGCTTGCAAGGGCCCCAATGGACCAATGTGGACAGATGGTATGGAGCTGCAGAGTTACAGCACTTTGTGCTGCTTCTCCCTCGGGCATGTTTCCTCATGAGGGGACTGGCTGGATCAGACAAACCCTAGAGTCCCTCCAGTAAGACCACGGCATAAGGCTGTAAGTCACACAACTTCTATGACATCAGTCCACAAAAAGAATCCCTAAAGATGTCC
Source organism: Hylobates moloch (assembly GCF_009828535.3). Classification (NCBI taxonomy): domain Eukaryota; kingdom Metazoa; phylum Chordata; class Mammalia; order Primates; family Hylobatidae; genus Hylobates; species Hylobates moloch. Next base: position 29,673,186 of record NW_026652280.1, on the reverse strand, counting down.
TGATGGGTAACCTAAGTTTCCCTTAGAAAATGTTAAAGAATCCCTCCGGGCTCTTCCGGTCAGAATTAGGTGGGTCAACCCATCCTTTTAGGTACTCCACTACACCATCATGCAACCTAGATGGAGGATTCCTGGTCACATGGAGGTGGAATGCAAGAGGTATGCTTCTTTTCTAGTTAAACAGCCTTACAGGAACCTATGAGCCTCAGTGGGACTTTGTTCCCTACAAGGTCTCACATGGAAACCAACAGCAATTTGTGGTGCAGAATTGTTTGGCCATGCTGTGAGGCATACCTACCAGGACCAACAGGCTCTCTCTGGATATTGAGACATGGATAATCTTCGTTATGCCACCAAGCAACATACACTTCTTTTCCTTTTTGAAGGAACAAATCAGCAGAGAAATAGATGATGCTGGATACAAGAGTTTCCCTTGGAAGTGTACTAAGGATGGACAAAATTTCTAAAGGGACGTAAGAGGCCAAAATCAGAGAAGAGAGGGACACCTTTTCAAAGGCTCACAGGAACAGGCATCCTTAACCTGTGGACATGCGGTATGGTGGCTCTACCCTTTTCTATCTGGAGGACTTGATCTGATTACTTAACTTTTCTCAGGTATATTTCTTTATCCCTTAAATGAAGTTGTCACTGTCTACCTTGCCTTTCTCAATGATCAGTGTGATCCTTTCAACAAATGGTCCTGGGACAAATGGATAAATGCATACAAAAGAATGAGACTGGGCTTTTACTTCACATCTTACACATAAATTAACTCAAACTGGATCAAAGTCCTAAAACAGTAAAACTCTTGGAAGAAAACATAGATGTTAGTCTTTGTGACCTTGGGTTAGGCAATGCACAACTTAATGCAATGACACCTAATGCACAACCAAAGAAATAAACAGATTTCTTCAAAATTAAAAGCTTTTGTGCTTCAAAGAACGCTATTAAGGAATTGAAAAGATGGTTCACAGAATGGAAGAAAATATTTGCAAGTCGTATGTCTTATAAGGTTCTCATATTCTTAATATATAAAAAGAACTCCTATAACTCAACAAGTAATCCAATAAAAAAAAATGGGCAAAGGAGATCAATAGACATTTCTCCAAAGAAGATGTACAAATGGCCAAGCACATGAAAGATGCTCAACATCATTAGTCATCAGGAAAACGCCAATCAAAATCACAAGATACCTCTTCACACCCACCAGAATGGCTATAATGAAAAGGACAGACAAGAACAAATGTTGATGAGAATGCATAGAAACGGGAACCCTCATGCACAGTGCTGGTAAGAATGCAAAATGGTACAGCCACTGTGGAAAACAATATGGAAGATCCTCAGAAGAGGAGAGTGTTACCACATGACACAACAATTCCACTCCAAGGTATACCCTCAAGAGAAAAAATGTGTCTACACAAAAACATGTACACAAGTGTTCATAGCAGCATTCTTACTTCCCCAAAAGTAGAAATGACCAAACATCCATCCACTGATGAACAGATAATATAAAATGTGCAGCATCTATCTGATGAAATAATATTCAGCAATATAAAGGAATAAACTACCGATGGATGCTGCGCATGGATACATCTTGAAAACAGCCCTGAGAGAAAACAGCCAGACACAAAAGGACACACATTATATGATGCCATTTATATGAAAAATCCAAACTGGGCAAATCTATAGAAATAGAAAGTAGGTTAGCGCTTGCCAGGGGCTGGGAGCAGGGACTATTAATGGGCACAGGGTTTCCTTTGGGGTGATAAAAACATTCTGAAATTAGACAGAGGTGATGGTTGTATAACTCTGTATATAATGAAAATAACTGAAATTGCATACTTTAAAGGGGTGAATTTTATAGTAGAAAAATTATATCTAAATTTTGAAAAGATAACATGATGAAAACATAAGAGGTTTGTGGGTGGCCTTTATAAAGTAATACATATGATTTTTCAGCTCTGAAACTCACAGAGGGGTTCCTAGTGCAAAGATTGTCAGGTGCTCACCCAGCACTCACACCATCAGAAACACTCCATGTTTGCCTTTCCCTTTATCCCCTAACTATGTCCTGGGCCTCCTAGGGGAACACAGGCTCAGCCCCATTAGTGGCCCTAGAACTGAAGCCTGAAGAACTTTGTTGCAGAGGGAAGGAAACACAATTCCTCCCCACTGGCTCCGAGTTGGAGCTGAGACACAAAGCGAGGACACAGGAAAACCCAATCCATCCTAACACTGCCTGGATGTGACGAAGTGGCTTGTAGTTTATCCAGGGGCCAACACATGCCTTCAGGGTAATAATTTTAAGGCAGGATGCATTTTTAAATCACCTGGGGAAACTTGTCAAAATGCAGATGTTCAGGACTCAGTCTCAGGCTCTGACTTAATAGGTCTGAGGGGGCCCAGCTTCTGAGACTGCTGAGTATGTCCTCATGACTGACGTGCAGCCTTGCGTGAAAACCCCTGGGTCAGGCTCCAGTCCAAAGGAATGAAGACAGATCTCAGGCAAAAGAGCCAGACCCAAAGGCTGTGAGATCCTGAGATAATGACTCATATCACTTCAAAATCAGTTCTGTATTATTCTTCCTCTGTGGGATGTTTAATAGCAAGGGAAGTAACTGTGCGTCTGTTTTAAATTCAACCATGATTAAATAGGGAGAGGAAGCAGGCCACTTCTAAAGCTTCCCTCTAGTTCTCCAATCTCATGCTATTTACTCTTTACAGGATTGGGGAGAAGGAAGTTGGGGAAGAAGTGGAAGTCTTTTCAGAAAGCACCACTTTTATCAAGTGAAGGTGGGAGGATGTGGAGGAGAACTCAAGTTCATGCAGAGTTTTTTTTTTTTTTTTTTTTTTAATATCAACATTGTACATTCAAGTAGTCCCCCCACCACACACACACTTTTCGGGGTAAGCAGTATTTGCTTCACAATTTCTCCAGGACACAAAGCTGCTGACTCTCTGGAGAGGGAGACAGATGACTGCACAGGCACGAGACCCAGGAGCTGGGTGACGGGTGGACAAGCCTCTCTTCCTGGGCAGTGCATTTATCACAGGGCTTTATGTGCATAACAATGGACATATTTCTTAGCCACTGCACAGCATTTCAAATTGAGTGATACATTTTCATTTTAAATCAGACTCATAGAGAGTCGTAATTCTCAGGGAGGATAAAAATAGACAGGTATAGGGAAGCCCGAGGGCAGGCTGAGGAACACCCGGTAGCCACTGCTGTCCTGCAATGCTGCATTCCTGCTCTCTGGCTTGGTGGGTTTTGGTGGCAACCGGCCTGTATTAATTTGGGGAAGGGGGGTAAGAATTCTTCTTCCAGGGCATCAGTAGGCTGGATGCAGGAACTCTGCTGAAAAAGCCCTCTGCTCGGGCTCTTGGGAGCAGCCCTGTGGATAATTCATCACAGGCTTCTGCAGTCCTGGGATGACACATTTTCTTTTCCTTTGCCATCTCCCTCACTCTGGCTGCTTCCACACAAGAACTGTTGGAGATGGCATAAATTGTAATTCCCTTAATCAAAGAGGGCCATTGAAGTTTCTTTTGGAAACAGCTGTGCAAAGTTGTATAGTTACTTGACAAGCTAACATGAGCTGAATCACTTCGCTGTGTTGTTTTCAGCAGCCAAAGAGCTGAATTTTTGTAGAAAACTCCCAATTTATCCAGCACCCAACTCAGGTCCCTCTGGTCCCATGAAGGTCTCCTAAAGTCAGATCAACAAAATAACTGCTCAACTCCACACTGAAGCTAGCACACATTATGCTTGTATATTTCCTTCAGTAGCTAACACCTTGTTGGGCACACAGTATCCACTAAACCTCACTTGCTTTATCCCCAGAGATAGTAGGCATATACAATCTCCTGGATTAAGCAGTTAGGTAGCATTATTATTTTAATCAGTGACATCACTCCAAATTGCTACCATGATTGGCAGATGGAGAAGATTAAGCAATGGTGCTGAGTCGAAATATTACAGGTGTAATAGCGTCCCACCCTCTCACCACTCATCCTCAAAGTAAATGCCATCCTACATGCTGTGGCTTGCTTGTGGTGACAGGAAAAGGATTAGGCTCTGGATTAAATGGTGAGGATGATTCGACTGCAGCTCAATACAGTACTAACAAAAGTGACACAAAACACAGTGCCTCTTTCCAAAAGTTAACATTTCAAATAGCAGTTTGGGGAGGGAATCCTCTCTTTGACCCTTTAGCAAAGCCTGCTAAGATGGCAAATGCCAGGAGGATATGGAAGGCAGCATTCTAGATCTAAGTCCACACATTTAATTCACAGAATTAGAGAACAGTTGCTGTGATACCAGAAATACAGTCATTCCTTCCTTCCCTACAATTTCCACAATACCTGTAATTACAAAAAGAAATGGTACAAATGCACCTGTAAGTATCTGCTAGAAAAAAGTCCAAAACAATTAGAATAGCAGTAAAAGACAGCTATCAGCTGCCCCTTAAGAGGCCAGGGGTTGTGGGCATCTTGACTCTGCTGGCAGCTCTGATTCGCAGCGAGGTGGAATGAACAGTAGGAGAATCCATTTTCCACATGGGTCTAAAGACTTTGGGGAAATGCATTCTTTTAGCTGCTAAAAATGAGGTTGCCTGGATGAGGCAAAATCACACCTGGTCTCCCAGCATGCTACAACTAGAGGAATAAGCAGTAGGAACAGGGCAGTGAGCGTCCAGAGAAGCCCTCTGTAACTTACTGTGGCTCCTAGCACCAGGCATCAGTGTTGCTCCCTGGCAGGCAGTCTCTCCACCCTTCAAGGCCCAGCTCAAGTCTCAACTCCTCAGTGAAGCTGCAGCTCCTCCTGCACTTGCACTACAACCTTGCATCTGGTTATATGTTGTTCTGTTTCAATCTCATATCACTTCCCTGAGACTGTGAGCTCCTGCTGGGCAGGGCCCATGACTTGCATCTTTCATTCCCTCCCAGGAAGCAGCACAGGGCTAGATGATCAGTGCAGGATGAGATGTGGAAGAGAAAGATTCCCGGGAGAGAAGGACACCACAAAGGCCAGAAACTGTTCTCATTCTACAAAGAGCCCATGTGAGCCCCTAGAAGCAAAACCTTCTCCCCACTGGCTTCCCCCTCTAAAACAGACCATTTTGCATGGAGACAGCAAGACCAGTAGGAGTGTGGGCGACACACACTGTCACTCTGATTTCACACAGTGAGGCTTCAAGCTAGCTCAGACAGTGAATCAGAGGTGGCAGAGATGTGTATAGACCTCTGCCTGAGCATGGTCTATGGTTAACCACATCAGATCCAACTTCTAGCTCCTCCCTAAAGTTCTCCAAGGAGAAACCCTTGAAGCAACATCCTGTGAGGTCTGTTGTTCTATTATTGAACAATTCATTCTGTTAAAAAGTTCTTTGTGAAATCAGTGGCCCGTTATATACTGACAGGGGTCCCAGAGGCTCCACCTGCCTTAGAATATCTCATTGTCACATGCTTCCCTTGTTTCTTCTCCCCTGCTTGACATGGTCCTAATGTTCACACCTCCTACCTGACAAGTCCTCCATGAGCACCTTGGGTCTCTCTGCTCGCCTCCAGACCTCTGCACTGTACAGCACAGGATGATTGTGAGGACCTGCAATCCCTATTTTGCTTGCACAGTGATCCTCAACAGTTTAACATGGGACATTCAGCTCCCATCTGTTTTGACAGACTTCTTTACATGTTTTTTAAACTGAGCTTTCTAATTGCTTGAAGAGGTCTGGGAATTTCAGAATGCTCTTTTCAGGTGGCCACACATGTTGGGATTTCACAAAAACACCACCAGAAAGTTCTGAGATAGACACATTCTACCCAGATAGTTACACCCATAGGGAGGTAGCTTCTTGTTCATATTCCAATAAGTAATAAATATCTTACTAAATGCTCAAGTGTCCAGTGCTGGCTGAGAACTCTAGATACGTCATCTAATTCCTTACAACAACCTACCAAGTGAGTATCATCATTCTCTTTTAGGATAAGGAAACCCAGGCTCATTGAGATTAATTTACTTCTCCAAGGTCACCCAGCCAAGAAGTGTGGGAGTCAATAATTGAATCCAGGCCTGACTCCAAAGTCCAAGAATTCAACTACCAGGCTCTTTCAGCTCTCTGGCAGGCCACAGTTCTGAAGTCTGGACTCCCACAAACTGGAAAGAGGAGGGAGTTTTGCATTGAGTCTCAGGTTTGGAGCCAGCCCCAGAGGGCAGTCTCTTAGAATCCTGCTTCACCCCTTCCTCCTCTGATAAACCTTTGCTGGGATGGTAACACTTCCTGCACATAAGGAGTAAGATGCTTGGCAGCAGCAACAACATAGCTTGGGGCAGAGGAATGGCAGGTCTAGGCCTAACTCAATCACCAACCAGGTTGGTAATCTTGAGCAGTTCACTTCCTTGTCTGTGCCTCACTTGTAAACATGCACTTTACATCCTGATGCACCCATCCCTATAGATAACACTGAACTATGACCATGCCACAATGTCCCTTCTCCCACAAATTGCCCTCTCCCATTTTCCACCCCAAGTTATTTCATGAAAAAAACAAAAACAGTGTATTGGTCACAACTGTAAAACAAAAATAAAATTCTAAAGCCCCAACTGTCTGAATGGATCCCTCCTTGCAGCCAAGGGCATTCCAAAGTTAACCTAAAACACTAGTTCAGGCCATGCTGGGAATGCCTCATTGTACCCTCCTCCCTTTGGAATTACTAATAGAACAGACTCTAAATCTGATAAGAAACGTTTATAATCTATTTTCTCTGAAGCCTGATACCTGGAGAGTTCATCTGCACGATAAAACCTTGGTCTCCACCACCCTTTATCATAACCCAGACAGTCCTTTCTATTGATAATATCCCAACCAATTGCTAATCAGAAAATCTTTGCATATGCCTCTGACCTGGAAGCCCCCACCTTCCAGTTGTCCCACTTGTCTGAACCAAACCATTGTATATCTTACATGTGTTGAGTGATGTTTCATGTCTCTCTAAAATGTATCAAACCAAGCTGTGGCCTAACCACATTGCACACATGTTCTCAGGATCTCCTGAGGGCTGTGTCATGGGCCATTGGTCACTCATATTTGGCTCAGAACAAATCTCTTCAAATATTCTATAGTTTGACTCTTTTCATTGACACAACCCATTGAATTGATATCCTAACCCATAAATGGGTTGCAGTGCACAGTTCTTAGAAACAGTGGAGAAGGAAATGTGTTCTGTAGGTGTGTCCTCTCCTGGAAGCCTGGCAGATACAAGAGCCAGGAGCAGGAGTGCAGCCAGCTGCCCGTGGAAGATGGTTTGAAAACAAGTAGCTCCACAGCTCCCTAAGGTCCTCTTCTAGTTCTTAAATTGGATGAAGATATATCTGATCTGAACCCTGGGCTTGTAAGCAGGCAGTGAAAGGCAGTCTAATTTGTCAGACTAGTGGTTTGAACTCAAAACTGAACTACTGCACCCGTTGCCTGAGCCCCATCCCTTCGATCAAAAGGCCGATGTAGGAGACTGTAAGGCAGACTGGGAAAAGGAGTGCCAGGCCTTCATCTAAGTTGACAAGCTTGGCCCATCTCATTAACAGAGTTGTTAGCTATTTGTGTTCAGACCCTAAGGTCAAAAAATGAGAGGCAGCCCCAGGACATTCTGTCCTTTTTTCTAAGCAGGGACAGATGTGGTTGAAAAGAAAATAACAACAGCCTTCAACCTAGCTAGAGCGGTTCATCCTGAACAATGCTGGGACCCGCTGGGTTTTGAAAAGCTGCCCGGGTGTTGCAGATTACTGACAGCTCTTGTACTTTCCAGGTCAAATGTAAATTCCTAATTCCATCAGCAGCTTCTCAGGCCAAACATTTAGGAATTGTTTGTGGTTATGTTGTTTATGGGTAGTTAACCACTGCATATGAAATGGTTCCTCCACTAGAGTGGGAAAGTGCCAGGTGGAGAGAAGACAGGGAGGAGGAGAGACCCATATCACATCCCTTCATTCCCACTTCTGGTTCCTTCCACCTTCTGATACGAGCGAGTTGTTAGGACAGAAGGTCCCAGTGGGACAGGCTCTGGGCTGCTACACTGTTCAGCTCAGCTCCAATTAATGGCAGATGTTTGGTCTACATGACGCTGGTAGGCAGTGTGATTCACAAGAGCTAGTGGGGTCACCAGCCACCCTTCACCCCTATTTCAGGCAAGTGTCCAGAGGGCATCCAGTGTTGGCATAGCTCCAACAAGCTCTGGACTGGTTCAGTGGCTTATCCGCAAAGCAAATCAGAGCATGATAGTTATTTTTTAACTCAAAGAAACTTTATTTTCCCACCACAGATTTCATTCTATACTTAAAAGTTAAAGGATTCTATTGAGGAATGAATGGATAAGCAAAATGGGGTATATCCATACAATGGAATATTACTCAGCCCTAACAAGGAAGAAAGTTCTGACACATGCTTCAACATGGATGAAGCTTGAAGGTATACTAACTGAAATAAGCCACTCACAAAAGGACAAATACTGTATTATTCCACTTATATGAGGTTCCTGGAATCACCAGATTTACAGAAAGTAGAAAGGTGGCTGCTAGGGACTGGGGGAGAGAGAATAGGGAAATATTGCTAATGCCGCAGTTTCAGTTTTGCAAGATGAAAAGAGTTCTAGAGATGGAGGATGGTAATGGTAGCACAAAAAAAGGAATGTACTTAATACCACTAAACTGTACACTTAAAAGTGGCTAAGATGGTAACCAAGGAGGTGAAAGACCTCTACAAGGAAAACAACAAAACTTTGCTGAAAGAAATCATAGATGACACAAACAAATGGAAACACATCCCACGCTCATGGATGGGTAGAATCAATATTGTGAAAATGATCATACTGCCAAAAGCAACCTACAAATTCAATGCAATCTTCGTCAAAATACTACCATATTTCTTCACAGAACTAAAAAAAAAAAAATCCTAAAATTCATATGAAACCAAAAAAGAGCCTGCATTGCCAAAGCAAGACTAGCAAAAACAAAACAAAACAAAACAAAACCCAAATCTGGACACAATATATTACCCAACTTCAAACTGTACTGTAAGGCCATAGTCACCAAAACAGCATGATATTGGTATAAAAACGGGCGTATAGACCAATGGAACAGAACTGAGAACCCAGAAATAAGGCCAAATACTGACAGTCAACTGATCTTTGACAAAGCAAAAACAAAAAGTGGGGAAAGGACACTCTTTTCGATAAATGGGGCTGGGATAATTGGCTAGCCGTGTGTAGAAGAATGAAATTGGATCCTCATCTCTTACTCTATACAAAAATCAACTCAAGATGGATCAAAGACTTAAATCTAAGACCTGAAACCATAAAAACTCTAGAAGGTAACATTGGGAAAACCCTTCTAGACATTGGCTTAGGCAACGACTTCATGACCAAGAACTCAAAAGCAAACACAATGAAAACAAAGATAAATAGATGGGACTTAAACTAAAAAACTTCTGCACAGCAAAAGAAATAATCACCAGAGTAAACAGACAACCCACGGAGTGGAAGAAAATCTTTTCAATCTATACATCCAACAAAGGACTAATGTCCAGAATCTACAAGGAACTCAAAGTCGCAAGAAAAAATAAAACAATCCCATCAAAAAGTGGGCTAAGGACATGAGAAAACAATTCCCAAAAGAAGATACACAAATGGCCAACAAACATGTGAAAAAATGCTCGACATCACCAATTATCAGGGAAATGCAAATCAAAACCACAAGGGGATACCACCGTACTCCTGCAAGAATGGCCATAACTAAAAAATCAAAAAATAGATGTTGGCATGGATGTGATGAAAAGGGAATGTTTTTACACTGCTGGTGGGAATGTAAACTAGAACAACTGCTATGGAAAACAGTGTGATTATTCCTTAAAGAACTAAGAGTAGATCTACCATTTGGGCCAGGCATGGTGGCTTACGCCTGTCATCCCAGCACTTTGGGAAGCTGAGGCAGGTGGATCACCTGAGGTCAGGAGTTTGAGGCTAGCCTGGCCAACATGGTAAAACTCCGTCTTTACTAAAAATACAAAAAGTAGCCGGACGTGGTGGTGCACACCTGTAGTCCCAGCTACACAGGAGGCTAAGGCAGAAGAATCACTTGAATACAGGAGGCAGAGGTTGCAGTGAGCCCAGATCATGCCACTGTACTCCCACTATTAGGTATCTACCCAGAGGAAAAGAAGTCGTTATATGAAACGGCACATGCATGTTTATAGTAGCAGAATTTGCAATTGCAAAAATATGGAACCAGCCCACATGCCCAGTCAATGAGTGGATAAAGAAAATGTGGTACATATATATGAAGTACTACTCAGCCATAAAAAGGAACAAAATAATGGCATTCACAGCAACCTGGATGGAGTTAGAGACCATTATTCTAAGTGAAATAACTCAGGAACGGAAAACAAAACATTGTACATTCTCACTCATAAGTGGGAGCTAAGCTATGAGGACGCAAAGGCATAAGAATGATACAGTGGACTTTGAGGACTTGGGGGAAAGGGGGGTAATGGTGAGGGATAAAAGACTACACATTGGGTACAGTGTATACTGCTTGGGTGATGGGTGCACCAAAATCTCAGAAATCACCACTGAAGAAGTTATTCATGTAACCAAACACCACTTGTTCCCCCAAAAAACCTACTGAAAAAATTTAAAAAGTAATTAAGATGGTAAATACGTACATTTTCCCACTGTTACAAAGGGTGGGGGAATGGTAAAGGGCACAAGGTAGGAGTTGAGAGAAGGGGAAATCCTCTTTGCAACTCTAGCTAGCTCATCACTTAGACCAATGCCAAAAATCTGAAATCTGAAAAGGACTTCAGAGAAAAGCGGCCAAGAGGATGTGACTGCTAACCTTCCCAATTTTTCAGGCTAATGTGAGAGTCTCATTTCCATCAGCATCCTGCTTGGGCCTCAGTGTTTGGGAACCGTTTTGAAGGATCTGTTTCTGGCTGACTGTACACAAGAGGGCTCCCTGGGGAACCAAACTCTGGCTGCTCTAGGGCAGCCCCAGGAGGCAGCTGGCGGGCACGTTAGTTACCTGGATGGGTAGCCAGCTGCACTGATTCGAATCGTCTCCAACACCCCGCAGGCTCTGAGTTGCTGCACTGCTCTCTTTGGGTCAAAGCTGCCAAAGGAGAGAGAAAAAAAAAAAGCAAGACAAGAGATGAGTGGCCACATTTGCAAAAAAGACACAAAAAAGAATCTTTTCCTGCAGCATGTGAAGTACCTGCTGTCACTGAGTTACAGCTCATCAGGCACCCTTGAGCTCAAGTCAAGGATTAGGCATAGACTAAAAGACACCAATGTGCAGGCACCTGAGCCATCTCAGCATCTTCTGTTCTGTGCCTGAGGCTTTTGTGCACATTCTTATTATCACCTGGGATACCCTTCTTCTTTGCCCACCTGAATCCTCCCCACCCTCCAAGACTCATCATTCCTGCTCCTCTCCAGAACCTGCTCTTACTGTTTTCATCCACATGGGCATGCATCTTCACTCACTGTCCCAAGCATATGCGCTTAGCACCATTATTTGGCTCAAACATTACAAGGTGAGTTTTAGACTAGGGAGATCTGGGTTTCAATCATGACATGGTCACTTACCAGCTGGGTGTCTACTTTGGGGCAAGTCACTTCAGGTCCCCTTGGGCCTCAGTACCCTCATCCATATAATGGGGGAAAACAGCAGTACCTATTTTATCAGGTTAGTGTGAAGCTTAAATGTAATGGTCCCTGAAAGCAGGTGGAACCGTGCCTAGCACTGCATAGCGCACATACGTTGTGTATGTTGTTAGCTATGATCACAACAGCTGTTCAGTTAAGAATCATGTAGATGAACTTCATTTACATTATTACAGATTACTTTCCAGTCTTCAGAGATATGTGCACCATTTTCAACCACTTACATGTCCTACAAAGCTAAGGCTAGCACTCCAAACCCAGTATGTTTTTACACATATATTGAGTATGGCACTGTAGAATAAAAAGCCAGATGCTATGTGAGCTTTCTGAGTATCCCCGCTTGAAGAGGAAAGTTTATACAAGACAGTACGTAACAAACATGGTGAAAATACCAAAAGAAGCCAGAGAGCAATTGTCTGAGGTTGTTAAACACAAATCATAAAAACTAATAAGAAGGGCCGGATGCCGTGGCTCACACCTGTAATCCCAGTACTTTGGGAGGCTGAGATGGGTGGATCACGAGGTCAGGAGATTGAGACCATCCTGGCTAACACGGTGAAACCCTGTCTCTACTAAAAATGTAAAAAATTAGCCGGGCATGGTGGCAGGCGCCTGTAGTCCCAGCTACTCGGGAGGCTGAGGCAGGAGAATGGAGTGAATCTAGGAGGCGGAGGTTGCAGTGAGCCGAGATCGCGCCACTGTACTGCAGCCTGGGCGACAGAGCGAGACTCCGTCTCAAAAAAAAAAAAAAAACCACCAGTAAGAAGAAAAAAAAGAAGGCAGAGAGCAAGACATCACCGTTGTCTAGGGTAAGCAGGGAGTCTTCATAGAGAAAGAATTAAGGCACCCTAGAATTAATCACTATTTTTAATTTGCTAAGATTACTGCCCCACTCCATGAGAAGGGATGAGGAACAAATGCTCCCTTTCCTTCTGACTGTCCTGCAGCTCAGCTGGAGCCAAGAGTCATGCTTCTTTTCCTCCTTTCACTCTGGGACACGGTGCTTGATAGATGGTGCCCTAGGGTTGCCTGGGCTCAGTGGGTACTTGGCACTGGAAAACAGTGGGCATTTTCCAAGCAACTGATGACTGCAAGATGCTACCTCACCCCAGGCAACACTCTGCATTGCACATCAGCCCTGGGTCTCATCCCATGAGACCCACACTCTCCCCTCCAGGCTGTGCTCACTGTGGCTTCATTGCTCCCCTCTGCCCTCCCGAGCCCCACTTTCTTTCCACACCCAGCTTCTCCATAAAATCTTCCTGACTCCTCCAGCTCCAACAGTCCATGGCACTGAGCATGTGAGGCACAATGGAACATTGATTTACACAGCTCTGAACAAAACAGTTCCTTCAGAAGACATCTTTCTAACTAGAGTAAAAGCCCTTTAGTGCAAGGGTCTTACAGGACAGCAGGGAGTACGTGCTGAGCACCTCACTGCCTGCCCACCCTCTTGCTCCAATGCCCCCTGTGGTTGCTCTGCCACAAGAGGAAGCACAGTTCCAGGATCCAAGGGGGTCTTCATCACCAGGGGCGGCAATGACCAGTCATAAGCAGCTGCTCGGCTGCCCATGACTGCGAGTGATCAGAAGCCTTCGGGCTGCGGGCTCCCCTGCTCACAGGCTCTCATTGCTAAAGCTGTCAGCCAGGCCCTGCATCATGAAGGCAGAGCGGACACCCCTGTGCTTTGGAAAAGACATCCTATGGTCTGCAGACCACCTCCCCAGGCACTCTGCCCCTGCCCACAGCAGCTGTGTTCCCCAGGCCAGCCACCGGCTTCTTTCCTCTGCTCAGCATGACCACAGGGTCAAGTTCAGCCCATTGCACACACCGGGGATGGCAGTGTGTTCAGGAGCATCTGGGACCCTTAGGTCCCACGTGGGCTACGGGACCAGCTGGGGATCTCTTCTTCTTCCAGGACCTCCTACTGTTTCCTCATGGTATTAATAAAATGAGCAGAAGCTCATTGAGAACCCCGTCATTCCTTAAAAGTACTGCTCCTCCTCCCCATCTGTCCCCTCCCTCTCTGTTCTGGTATCCCCACATCATGCTTCCTGACCTCTGGCATCCCATTTCAGTCCTGTTGAAGGGCCAGGCAATGGCTCACTGAGTGCTGGTCCCCTCCTCTCATATAGCACAGCATGAGTTTTTGAGGGCAGGGTTGGGGACATCGGTTTTCTCTTAAGAGTCTCCACACATCGTGCCTGGAGCTGGTCCCCAGAAGGCACCCGGCACAGAGTTTTTGAACTCAGCCTTAACATTCTTCCCTCTTCATGACCAGTTCAGCAAATCCCCTCCCTTTGCCACACCTGTTCTGTCCTCCTGTGATGGCAACACTGCTTTCCCCTGTGGTCTGGGGCAAAGAACTCAGTGTGGCCTCCGCTCTGCCACTAACAGGTAGTGTTACTTTGGGCAAGACACAGTCTCTCTGTACCTCATTTTCCTCATTTACTCAATGAGAGCTCAACATATCTGCCCAACTATAAAGCAGTGGTGGCCGTAATGACTATGTTACAAAAAAAAAAAAAAAAGAAGAAGAAGAATGCTTTTAGAAAAAGCTAACAGACACTATACAAAGAAGATATTGCCATCACCTTTCCCTGTTCACATACCCCAAGGGGATGTGTGAGGCCAGCTGGCCTTCTGTACTTCCTCTCCCCAACAGTAAAGAAAACCCACCGTCAAATGCATCTCTCAATCCGCCTCACTGCATTCACTATTAGATGACTAGGAATGGAAAACCAGCCCTCCTTCTATTAAATCTTGGAGGACCACAGCAATGACAATTAACATAGAAAAATCGCCAAAGATATAGAAGGTCACAGTGCTGAAACTGAAGTTCATGCTTTCCTCTCCCAATAGGATTAGCAGACCCTGGAGCCTGCTGGATGCAAAGAGAGGATCCCACTGTGTTAGAACCGAGCCCTACCTCCACAATTGCCCACCATGGAATTGATTTATCCATGGGCTGCAAGCTCCCTACCTGCTTCCCCAGGCTCAGCAGCATCCTGCAGTCACATCTCAGAACTCTGAGACTCCAAGACCTGGGCTGGCCTTCGGAAAACCAGTGACCGGGTCCTCCACGAAGCATTCCCAGGTTATGACACCTGCCCCAGGCCACTGCTGCTCTGGATACTTCATCTCTCTCTTGCCTCTGCCCTGTCAGCACTTTCACAGAGCCACTGAAAGCCACTTCTGTGGCATTGCCAGTTACTTGTGACAGACAATTCCTTAAGCATGGGGGACATGTCTTATTGTCATTCTACCTGTCCTAGCCCAGTGCCTAGTAAGAGGTATGATAGATGTTTCTTGAATGAAGAAAGCAGAGGAAAAAGACTTTTGTATAGGTCATGCTATCAAAGCATTTAATGTGGGACAGGAGTCCTCAACTGGAGGCAATTTTGTCCCCAAGGGAACATTTGGCAATGTCTAAAAACATTTTTAGCTGTCACAATGGTGGGACGCTTGTTGCATCTAGTGGGTAGAGGCCAAGGATGCTTCTCAACATCCTATGATGCACAGGACAGCACCCCTTGCCCCAGCAAAGAATTCTCTGATTCAATATGTCAGTGCTGCTGAGGCTGAGCAACTCCGATTACAAGAAATGGGTGGAGAGACACAGAAACTTCCTTCTAGGATGATGTAACTAATAACTGTAATCATATAAATTTTTATACTCTCATGAATAATTCCTATTCAGATTCTTTCATCAGGATACTTACTTTTATTTTTTGAGAGACAGTCCTCCTCTGTCACCCAGACTGGAGTACAGTGACACAATCATAGCTCACTGCAGCCTCAAACTCCTGGGCTCAAGCAAGTCTCTCACCTCAGCCTCTGGAGTAGCTGGGACTATAGGCATGCACCACCATGCCCAGCTAATTTTAAAATTTTTTGTAGAGGTTGGGTCTCGCTATATTGCCCAGGCCGCTCTCAAACTTCTGCCTCAAGTGATCCTCCTGCCTTGGCCTCTCAAAGCACTGCCATTACAGGCATGAGCCACCACACCAGGCCCTCACCAGAATTAACAGGTAAGGAAATGAGACACAGAGAGCAAAAGACTAGCTTGCGACTGGCCAGATCAGCAGTGAGCTCAAACTAGAATCCAGGTATCATGACATGGTCAGTATTCCTCCTACCTTTTCTTTGTATTGGGAGGAAGATTTTGGTTCTGAAGGTAAGGGAGTGTCTTGGAAAAGTGGGACCTCAGGACTAGAAAGTCCCCAGTGTCTTCTCTCATTTGAGAGGGGAGACCCAGCAGAGTAACTATTCCACAGCAGGGCCATGCTCTGACGAGGGAAGGGCCCAAGGCCATAGCTGGTCTGGCCCAGCTGGTATAGAGCCCTCATCTCCTCTCCCCTGGGCCCTTTACACCACTCTGCCCTTCACACAGAATCTGAGTCTTTCACACACACTACGCTTCTAACAGCCTCTTCTCTTCTGGAGTCAGCTGGTAAACAGAAGCCACCCAGGGGGGATTCCTAAGCATGTCTCAGAGATTTAGAGGAAGGGAAGAGCAAGCAAGCAGCACACTGCAAAGAAAACTGATAACATTCTGTCTCCTTAACCTTTCACTGCAAAGAAAACTGGTAACATTCTGTCTCCTTAACCTTTTCCATACAGAGCCCATCTGAATGGAAGCCAAGCTTTATTAAATGACAGGAGTGTAGAAGGCAGTTCAGATATTCAGTGTGAGAGTCAAAATTGTCAAAGTAAGTTATTTCACAGAAAGAAATTATACTAGGCCCGAAACAGAAATCATGGGGGAGGAAAGATGGGAATAAGGTGCTTAAAAAATTAAAAAATACACCTCCTCTGGCCATAGGGAATAGCATGCGTGAAGGCCCAGAGCAGAAGAGACTGCAGAGCTGAGTGAAAGGATGTTTTTTTAAAGGTTTAAGGTAGTATTTCAGGCAAGAAAAGAGGATCTGGAAAAAGGTGAACAAGGAAGAGAAAAGGGAGACCAGGGTGACGAACTTGCATGGAGACTTCATGGGACTTTGACATCAGTTAGACACTGGGAAGTGAAGGAGACAGAAGAATCAAGGGTTAAACCATGCTGTATGGTGGCCACTAGCACCTCGGGGTATCCAAAATAAATTAAAATGAAATAAAATTCAGAATTCAGTTCCTCACTCACACTGGACAGGTTTCAAGCACTAGATAGCCACGTGTGACAAGCGGCTCCCACACTGGATAGGGCAGATGACAGCACATACCCATCATCACAGGGATTCCCCCTGCACAGCAGGTTAGAGAGACTCTCAGGCTTCTAGTCTGGGAGATCAGGTCTGGTGGGTGGATGAGATATCAGGAAATGTTATGCCTCTTACTACAACAAAGACCAATTAAAGAGGAACCATTCTTGGGGGGTGGCAGGAGATGAAGAGTGTGGTCTCAGATGTGCTGAAGGCAAGGTGGATAATGAAGCTGTAGTAGGCTTGCACAAACACTTGTCGGGAATTTAGTAGAAACCAAGATGTACAAAGATCATTAAGAGTTCTACAGATTAGGGTGAGGTCAGCCACATGAGCATGGACAGAACTGGAATAAAGTTTCAAGGTCAGGGTAGAAGCAAAAGTTGGATCAGAGTAGGTTGAGTGAGGAAAAGGGGAGCAAATGTGGATAATTCTGGAAGCTCAGCAGCAGAGGGGAATGTGAGAAACAGGACCACGTTCATGTCCTATCGTCCAACACTTCATGTGAGGTCTTGATTCTTCAACACAAGAAAAGCCTTTCCTGACCACTCCAGCAATCTTTCCAAGTCTGAATTTAACACTTACTATGAGATGTACTCATGGCTACATTTAACGTTCTCTATTTGATTCAAGCATGCACATTTCTGACCACTACTATAAGCTGCATGGGATTGGGGAACGGCATTTTTTCTCTTGAGACCTCTGGACAGCAGACAGGTGGCACTCAGCAAGTGTCTGTCAGTCTGTCTGCAGCAAGTAAGATGTCTGGAGAGTGTAAGTCCAGTTGGTCATCATGCTGAAGGCCACAGACCCCCAGGCAAGGCCTGGCCCACCCTGTTCCACCTGAACCCCTAAGGCTGGGCTGGACAGGCTAATGCCCAGCAGGCACTTACTGAAAGGGGAGCTTCTCATCGTTGGGCTTGATGCAGCGGACGTAGTGAGGTGTCGTCGCATTCAGGGTCTCCATGAGCAGATGCAGGGAGGTACGGAACTAGAGAGACAAAAGCCAGTGCTTGGTTATTTTTAACAAGTTGTGGATGTGTGATAAAGAAAAACTCACATATGGGTGGTGGTAGTTATTGTTACTATTATATTATTAATCCAGAAGGATGGAAGAAATTTCAGAGACCTGGGGTAAGATTCCAGCTCTGACACTGCTATCTTGCTGTGACCAAAATCAAGTCCTTCCTATTTAAGGGTTCCTCAAATTACATGGGGGAGAGACTGCCCCCTAATGTGCCTAACTCCCAGTGCTGTGGATCAAATAAGATGAAAGGTGGGCAAATATTGTAGGAGAGATTTGGTCACTGTGCACCGGAAGCCTGCTCTTCCTAAACCTGAGGGCCTGGGGCCCTGACACCCGATGCCCGGGCATCCTGGAAATAATTTGTTATACTAAATGTCCAGAATGGCAAACCCACAGGAATAAATGTTAGGTGGTGGCTTCCAGGGACTTGGCAAGCATTCTCTTCTCTTCTCTCCAGAGACACAATGGGCAGAACAGCCACAGAGACCCCACAGCAGGAGAAGTTGCTTTTAGTCTCCTGATCCACAGCTTCCTTAAGCCTCCTCTCTAACCTATAAATTCCAGGCCCTCTTGCCTCCCACACTAGGTGTCTGTGGCCCTGTGGCACAGCCCCACTACAGGCGTTAACATACTTATGGAGGCTACAGTTGGCCCCTTCCCTCCTCCCTCTGTTAGTTCCCTGAAATGAAGGTTTTGGAGTTTCCTTCTTCTAAGGACACAAGGTAGAGCTGGGTGGCTGAGGCTACTGATGTCAAGGCTGCTGTGATGGCTTCCCTCTCACCCTGCCGCCATCCTTCATCTACAGAGAGGCCAGCCCTGCACATGCGCCTCGGCCCACAGCTTTTGGTCTGGGGCTGACCTGGTGGCCAACGGTTTTCTTGTGCTCCTTGTTGGAGACTTTCATGGGGGGTCTGGCAGAACGGATGTTGATCTTTGAAGATGATCCCTTCCCAGGGGTGGTGGCAGGAACAGGGTCCTTGTCATCATGAAACAAGTCAGCCACTAGTGGAAACTAGAAATAATCACAGGAAGAATGATGAAAGTGACATCTCCTGCACCTTATATATTTCCTGTCAAAGCTGCTTTTCAATATATACCTGAGAACGGAAAACACATGTCCATGCCAAAACCCACAAACCAATGTGCACAGCAGCATTACTCCCAAGAGCCACAAGGTAGGAACAACCCAAATATCAACTGACAAATGGACAAACAAATGTGGTACCTCCATACAATGGATTATTCAACCTTATTAATATATTCAATATAAAGAAATGACCTCCTGATCCATGCCACAACATGGACACACCTCGAAAAAATTATACCAAGTGAAAGCAGCCAGACACAAACGATCATATAGTGTGTGATTCCATTTACGTGAAATATCCAGGGAACAGAAAGTAGGTTATTGGTTGCCAGGGGTTGGGGGAGAAAGGGGAAGAGGAAGGGGAAGAGGAAGGGGAAGAAGGGAAGAAAGGGAGTGCCTGCTAAGGGGGACAGGATTTCTTTTTGGAGTAATAAAAATATTCCCAGACTTATAGTGGTGATGACTGCATAAATTGGTGAACATCTTGAAACCCAGTGAACTGTGTGCTTCAAAAGGGTGAATTTTATAAAGTATGAATGACAATTCAATTTTTTAAATGGTAGGAAAAAAGTTGCTTTTCCATACAATCTTACTCAATCTTCACCTACAAAGATGGGCAGAACTTCATTTCCTTGTGGTGTGGTAGGAGGTGGCTACGCGTTAATACACCTATGTTTAAGTTCTATTTTTCTACATTATTGCATCTTGTCAAATTAACTTCCCTGATACCTGTTTTCTCATCAGAATAGAGATAAGCCTATGCCTGTTATATGGGGTTGTTACGAATACTAAATAAGAGGCTAATATCTTCATCTGTAACAAGGTGAAGATGCACGCCTTGGATGAGGCGCTGGTGACAGAGTCCCAGCCAAGACATTCAGTCTGACAGGAACACAGTCCTGCCATCATCCCTTGGGGAAGTCAATGCTGGGGCTAGAATAAAGTATTACAAGGCTTTTACCACACTCCTGCAGGGGTGGGGGGAAAAGGAGGGAGGGAAAAGGAACATACAGGCCCTAGTTGCTAACCCTGAGCCACATCCATTCTCAACAGAAGAGAGGCTAAATGCTAGAGCCTCAGATGCTAGGCTCTGCTCCTTCTCACCTACCCTGCGCCCTCTTCCTTTAACCCCCACTTAAATGCATGGCTCCCCTCTCCTGCCATTGTGTCTGAACTCTCTAGTCTAGTGTCTGAGGGCTCCCTGATCAGATCCCACTCACCCCTCTCAGACAATACCTTGCAAAACCATCCAGCTGGTCACATTGCTGTCTCATAGGCACAATGCTCACTACTCCTGCCTCTATACCTTTGCTTACTGTGCTATTCTCACCTGAAATATCCCCACCCCTTGCTCTTCTATACTTATCCTAAGAGGCCCCTCTCTCAAGGTTGAGCCCTGCCCCTCCCGTGACCCTCTCCCAAAGCACCCATCACTCCTGTCTGTGTCTCCCACAGGCTCTGTGGTGCCCTGGGACGCCCTCACCCTCCCTGAGGTCTGTGTTGAATCCTGAGCTCTACACTTGCTGAGACTTCTCTTCCTCCCGAGAACAAGGGCTGAGGAGAGAACTGAATGAGAGAATCCGTGTGAGCATGTAGAAGAGTGCCCAGCATATAGGGCTCAGACATCATCTAGTTTTATTACTTTTACTAGGGGTTATATACATGAACACTCTTTCTTTTTTCTTTTTTTTTTTTTTGAAACGGAGTCTTGCTCTGTTACCAGGCTAGAGTGCAGTGGCGTAATCTCGACTCACTGCAAACTCTGCCTCCCAGGTTCAAGTGATTCTCCTTCCTCAGCGTCCCGAGTAGCTGGGACTACAGGCATGCACTACCACAGCCAGCTAATTTTTGTACTTTTAGTACAGACGGGGTTTCACCATGTTGGCCAGGATGGTCTCAATCTCTTGACCTCGTGATCCGCCCGCCTCGGCCTTCCAAAGTGCAGGGATTAAAGGTGTGATCCACCATGCCCGGCCTACATGAATGACCTTTCTAAACCACGTAAGTACAGATGCTTAAGAAAGTTGTATTTTTGATCTGAAGAAACAACATAGAATTTTAGATCTGGAACAAATGTAAAGGTCAACTTTCACCTCCATGTGGCAGGTAAGGATATAGGCGACTGGGGAGAAGGAACCTACCGGAATCCTGCTCCAACCTCTGTTCCCTCCACCAACAAGCACAATGGTTAGCACTAGCTCTCAAAGGGCTGCCAGTCAATGGCTGAGCCTGGGCTAGAACCTCGGCCTCTGGATGCCCAGGTCAGAGTTTGTTGCAATACATAAATATAGCCTTGTCGTTTAAACCCACAATATCAAGGAAGTAGAAATATAAAAGGGCTTTAGATATAGCCTTGACTTTTGAGGTACTTGCAACAACAATTAAATACATAAGATAACACTTCCATGAAACATTTCTCTAGCTGACATCATCTCCTGAGACACATAGGAGATTCAGGCTAAGGCAAGCTACCTACTGAAGATGCAGCATCATCTTCATGTACGGCTACAGGTCCCATACAGCAGTGACAGCTCATGCTCTGGTGATGCTCTGCACTGCCGAGACCTTCAATAAATTAAGTTCCAGCCTAATGGAGTATTTACTGAGCACCTACAAAGGCTTTCATACCAACAGCATCATGCCAAGAGCTTGGAAAGAAAGAATCATGTAAGAATAGGTCCAAAATTCACAAAATAATTCACTATTCTAGGTGAATTCAAAAAGTCCTAGAAGCATATCAAAACAAGGCAATGCGTATGAGCTTTTTCACATTACAGTCTACAGTGGGCCCTGGCTCATCTCCCTCCTGCAGTCAGGGATACCTGATAGTACAGAGTCATGATGTCACATTAGCACATTACAGTGTCCAGACAGAGTAGCAAGATGGTGCTGGTGGCACACTAGAACTGTTCTCAGAACCTGTCAGATTCAGGTGACTTAGCACACTCAAAGGCAGTTTCTGCAACCTTATTAGGTACCTTTGTGCTGGAGTTCCAGGGTGATATGATGGGGGGTATAAAACACATGATGACCATCCCATTCCCATGGGGCTCCTTGCAATCTGACCTCACTTACGGCAGGCATAAGACCATCAGCAACTACCCAAGTTGTGTCCAAGGAGAAACTGGAGAGATGCAGACACTTTGTTCAGTGAACCCCCCTCAGTCTGATGACTCTGGTACTTTTCACATATTAAAGTAACCCATATCACTTACAGGCCTTTTGGATAAGATCAAGCATAAAGCAACTTGTATGAATTCCACGGATCCAAGGGTTTGTTTTTAGCAAGGCTTAAGCCTCACCTTATGCAGGAACACTTCACTATCACAGTGGATTAGAATGAGTGTGCCCACCTTCACATACATACAAGGTTACAATGCCTAATGCTTAAAACAGCACCTAATGCTGGTGAAAATTATGGGCTAATCTTCTACATCAAGCATTTTAAACTAAAAACATACAAAAAAATTAGTTCCTCTTACCTAATTCTTAGTTATTACAAAGCTCATACATTTCAGTAGTTTCAGTTTTAGAGTCAAGAGAAATTAACACAAGTCAGTGTTTTGTTTTACACAGCACAGGAGCCAGTCTAACGGGTTATAAAGCAATGCAACAACAGTGTTTCATGTGCACCTACATGCACAACCATGCTGGAATCAACATGTGTCAGTTTCACTTTTCCCTTGCACTCCTCATTTCTCACAGACACACCAACCATTAGAAGCATCCAATTTCCATTTTCCACCAGAGTGACTTGCATGCAAATAAAAGTTGCAGTTCCTTAGTTCACTGGCCTGGGTTCTAAGTTCAGTCTAAAAGCACCAACCAATGATCTTAAAGCCATTTCTGGTGAGCAGCCCAAGCCCATTCTCACTGCTGGCTATTCTGTGGCTACAATAGGCTGCTGACACCATGATTAGCACTAGAGAATGCCACCATATTTCTGAGTAAAGCATACCTTGAATCCCTGCCTGAGGGCATGGAAAGGATGATCCTATTCACAACATGCAGAGTATAAATAGCTCCATGGAAGGAGATAGAGACAAATCCCTGCTAAGGATACTGATGATATTGTTGTCAGGCAGGTACCCTGGAGGGTCCCCCAGTGAGATCACTAAGGATGCCCCCAAGTGTTAGCTGCCAACAGGTGATAATTCTGTTGCTATTCTCAGCATCTTTGAAACAAATTTTCCTCCCTCTCTTCATGCATGGCTTTTCAAAGTCATAAATATTGTCTTTTTAGATGACAAGGTAACTAGTAAGCTGTCAGAAACAAAAACACAATTTAAGATCTGTGGCTAAAATCTGTATGCCAACATCATAAAAAACCGATATTTTTATTAGGTACTCAATTCCATGTGCAGTCAAAGAAGAGAAAGCAAATACTAGGTCACTGACTGTCAAGAAATTAGATTGACTAGTTTGTTCATTCATTCATTCATCCACGCATTAATCCATCAACACTGACTCTCCAATACGCAACAAGTGCTGTGCTGGGGACTGGTGACACAAAGGTGTTATAGAACAAGCCTAGCCTCTTCTATATCGTGGAGTTTATGGTCTAGCATGGAAGGTCAATGCTAATGAAAATAACCCACAATTAAAAACATATGGACAAGAATATCCTAAAGGAAATCAACAACAAAGATGCGACTGAATCAGGGGTCTGGGATGTGGGAAATGAAGACAGGATTCTCTTAGGGAGGGAAGTCTGAACTGTAGGACATTGGATGGGGAGGACGGCATGTTATGGGGTGGAAGTAACGGCACCTATGAAGGAGCTCTGTGCATTCAGGGGGCTAAGATAAAGCCGGTCAACCTACAATGTACACAGTGAGAAGGAAGTAAGAGGGACCGGCTCATGTAGGCCTCCGTTAAGAATCTTTATTTTTATCCTAAGAGCAATGGGATGCCATTAAAGGGTTAAAATAACAGGGGCTAATATTTATTGAGCACATTGCCTACGCCTGGCCAAGCCTCCCAATGGTGTAAGCACCATTGCACCCTATTTTACAGATGAGGAAACTGAGACTTAGGGCCCAAGATCACAGAGCTGTAAGTAGCAAAGTCAGGATTTGAACCTAGACAGCCTGGCTCCAGAGTCCAAGCAACAGTGCACCACAGACAGCGGCAATGACTGGAACCAGCGATGGCAGTTCTTTCTAAACAGATCCCTGGCTACAGCATAAGGAAGAGCCCACTGCACGTGAAGCCCTGTCCTGCGTGCCTAGAGGAGTCAAGGGAGACCAGAAGAGCTTACAACCTAGCAGGAGCTCAGAAGTAATGAGGTATAGCAGGAAGGGTATGGGGCTGGGTCAGGAGACCTGAACTTTAGATATGACCCTGCAACTTGATAGCCGTGTGGGGCCATGGCAAACCTCTCAGGCTTACTAGATTTTAACTTGCTCATCTATATAAATAGAAGAGCTGACCAGATGATTCCTTTAAGTCACTCCCTGACCTGGTTCCTGCATTTTCTTATACTTGAAATCGCTCCATTCCCTGGCTTCTATCCACCAAGCATACAGCTATGTTCAAACTTCTCTGCTGCTTCAAACCCCTCCCTGCTCAGCCTGTCTCTCTTCTCACTTTACCATCGATCACCTCGAGCAAGGCGTCCACAGATGGACACCGCCCTCCACGCTGCTCCTCCTCAGACCTCCCTCCACCAGATGGCCTCCTCCCCATGCTGCTGAACTGTACCTTGAGAGCAACTCCAGTGCTTGTCAAGTCCAATGGCTAGAAGTGGTGTGGTTTCATTTGTGATCCTACCTGACCTCTTCAAAGGCCTCTGTGCCACTGGCCCACGCCTCCTTGTAAAGGTCCCTTCCTGAGACTTAGCAGTTCTGCTTCCTCCAGTCTTCTCCCTGCGCGGCGCGCTTCCCAGAACCTCCCACGGGGCTTTTTCCCGCACTTTCCTCCTTTGCATTGCCATTTTCCAGAGCCTCATCCTCACCACTTACCTCAGTTCCTGGGGACAGTCTCCCCTAGGCCATGGCTCCAACCATCCCTCCCAGATCCTGCCACTCCAGTCTGGATCTTTTCCCGTTACTATGATTCACAATTCCAGCTCGCTCTTCTTCCCTCTAGGTGTTTCACTGGGAACTCCAAATTCAATACAGCCCAAACCACATTCACCCGCTGACTTCCTAGGTTAGTCTAGGATACTGCCCGCTCCCTGCTTCCTATATCTCAATCAAGTACCAGATTCTGCCCATGGGGCAGTATCACGCAGTCCTTTTTTTCATTAATCCGGAGCTGAAGCTGCTGCTCCAGCTCAGGACTACCCAGCTCTCTCCTGGATCACTACAGTCACCGAAAGCGTGAGGGCATACCTCTGGGCACACCTTCACCCAAACACATTCCAACAAACAGCCAGAGTTTTCTCTGGATGCAAACCTTATCCAGTAGCCACATGTTAAAGGCCCATTTGTTTGTCCTCACTGTCTGTGGCAGAAAGCCATAGATGAACAGTGTTCAGGTGAACTAAACGCTGAGAGTGGCAGGAGCAGAATAGCCTGGAGGAGGGGAGGAGAGGAGAAGAGGAGAGCTGGGCCTGGGGGCTCCATGGACCAGGGCCAGAGAGCCAAGATACAGGTAAGAAAGGACAAAGTGGCCCAGTCAGACTGGTGCTGAGAAAGTTCCGTGGGGAAACAATGGGAGGCTAGAGGCAGGTTCACATTTTGAAGATGTCATTGTGATTCATGCCTGTCTGTCATGGCAAAGCAAAACACTGGCTTATTAAATAATTCTAATTCATATACTTTCTGAAGTGAATTTTCAAGATGTTTGAGGCATGGGTAGAAGTTACCAATCTACATAACTATACTATTGGGTGGTGGGGAGGGGGTCAAATTTACAGAAATCATTCATAGTAGCTTTTACTGTGAAAAAATATATTAAGCCGTAAGGTCAGTAACAGGTACAGATTGAGTATCCCTTATTCAAAATGCCTGAGACCAGATGTGATTCAGATTTTGGAGAATTTACATTATACTTACTGGTTGAGCATCCCTAATCTGAAAACCCAAAATCCAAAACACTCCAGTGAGCATTTCCTCCCATCCAAGTACTAACCAGGCCCAACCCTGCTTAGCTCTTCTGAGATCAGATAAGATCAGACACGTTCAGGGTGATACGGCCGTAGATGCATTTCCTTTGAATGGCATATTGGTGCTCAAAAAGTTTCAAATTTTAGAGCATTCTAGATTTGTGATGCTTGATCTGTATGAAAAATCACACTAGGAACTTGGAAATTAGAATCACCAATGGGAGAATTTTAAGATTTCAGCCCCTTTCTCCTGCTTCCATTAGAAAGGCTATCCACGCTTTTAATTTTATACATTTAACAGGGAATTTGTAACTTAAGAACAGAAAGTAAAAACTGTCCAAGGTACATTTGTACCTAAGCTGGCACTGTGCTATAATCTGGATACAAACATAATCAAGATTTAGTCTGAAGAATTTGTATGTTATTTTAAAAGCTAGGTTTTTGTTTAAGTTCCTGCTGTTGAGACTGCATTTGGAAGTGGTAGGATCCGGGATTTAGAGGGAGATGACTGTGTTGGAATATTAGTTCTCAAAAGGAGGTACAGTATGCTTCGTATTCTATTCAAAATTTGTTTTATAAACTCAATGAACATAGAAAGAGATCTAGTTTGATGACAGGACTGAAAGACTAAGAGATACCATGTTCAACGCTGGGCTGTAGACAACCGCAAAAGACCCAGGCAAGAAATACAAATTACTGGTTCCATCCACACCCATCCCTTAAGAAGATTGGGCTAGGTAAGGATACCTCACCCGAGGAGTGTCCCAACTATACACAAGCCCAAAGTCACAATGAAAAGTAGTCACCAAGCTCTTTTTTTTTTTTTTCTTAAGACGGAGTCTCACTCTCTCACCCACGCTGGAGTGCAGTGGCGCGATCTCGGCTCACTGCAAGCTCCACCTCCCGGGTTCATGCCATTCTCCTGCCTCAGCCTCCTGAGTAGTTGGGACTACAGGTGCCCACCACCACGCCCAGCTAATTTTTTGTATTTTTAGTAGAGATGGGGTTTCGCTGTGTTAGCCAGGATGGTCTCGATCTCCTGACCTTGTGATCCGCCTGCCTCGGCCTCCCAAAGTGCTGGGATTACAGGCATGAGCCACTGCACCCGGCTGTAGTCACCAAGCCCTTGCTTGACAAAAGACCCATACAAAGGATCACATTTCTGAGTGAAAGGAAGAGGTTTTTAAATTTTTATTTTTTAATTGACACATAGTAACTGTACATACATGGGGTACCTAGTTTTGACATATATAGTGTATAATGGTCAGATCAGGGCAATTGACAAGCTCCAATTATGTGTTTAGAGCTATTAAGCAGTGTGTTTATAAGCTGACTGAGCAGTAAGAGAGCTGCCACAGTTTACCTTAGTACAGCCACCCGTGCATTTCTCACAACTTGTCCCCTTCAAACAAACACTCAAGGTAGCACCTCCGACAAACCAACACTTTCCTGTCACTTGTTTAAAACCTGTACATAGGGACTGGCTTTGGTATTCTCTGCTGTTCATTTCTATATATAGCTTTTAAAAGCCTGGGGCAAATCAAAAAGGGACTAAGAAGCATGAAAAGACTTTCTAAAGGCCATTTGGCAGTTTAGACAAAGTCAATTACAGCTGACACATAGCTGTTACCTTGGAAATCACACCTACTCATTTGTGTTTATAAGAATATAAAAGATATTTCCTCTGAAACAGATACATAAAGTTAAAATAAGACACAGTATAGGAACAGTTTGACTGATGTCTCTTCCCCAGAATCTTTTCTTTAAAAATAAATCTATGGCTGTAAACATAATAAACACATTTTCCTTTCAATCAATTCTTTTCCCATGACTAATGGTACCCTTTGGAGGGAAAAATCTCTGACATTTAGATGAATATTTTAAAAGGGTTTTAAATAGGCTTTGGAGGAAAAGTCTCAGTACTTCATTTTTTTTGGAAGACAACATGGACTCTCCTGTATTATAAAGGAGACGACATTGTTTTGTCAACTAAAAAGTTATCCTACATAGTGCCCTGCTTGGTTTAAGTATTGGTAGAAGCTTTTCAAATACCAGCACATCTTAAACGGGAAGCACTCAAAGTACATTTGAGAACATTTTATAGTATGTTTATTATCTCAAGCTCCTATACAGAAAATAAGTTAAAAAATTAAAAGTAAACATAAGATTTTTAAAAAGCAAACTTATTTGGTCAAAACAAGGTGTGTGTATATAACCTTTTAAAAACACATCAGCGTGGAAAGCAATGGACATGTGTACTTGTCATTCCTTGACAAGCTGAAGTCAAGCCATAAGCAGCAGGAGGGAGAAGGGGAGTGAACGCCTGGGCCTTGTCTGAGCTGTTCCTGCGATTCCTGTGCTGTAATTTGGGTACCAACATGACCAAGGTTCAGTCTGGTGAATTTGTATTTTAATATCTAGGTTTTAATTTTAGGTCCCTGTCATTGAGACTGCATTTGGAAGTGGTAGGATCTCTGAGATTCAGAGGGGGATGAGTTTGTTGGAAAATTAATTCTGGGAAAGAGGTGTAGGGTTCATGAACTCGGGGTAGGTAGCTTTGGGCCAAGGTGGCCTCTGGACCACATTCATCTCAAGATCCCTTATGCTGGGATAGAGTGGAAAGATGGCATTGGGATGCCTGTCCCATAGCCCAGAAACACTGCCCAGTACACCCTCACTACCCAGCACATGCTGGCATAAACACGCGACCCACAGCTTGTCCCTCTGACCTACATGTAGTGGTGGCCAGGAATAGGAAATCTTCAGAGGAAAAACATTCTCCTCTTAAAGTTTTCTTTTTTTCCTGGTTGATAAATTATTCCTTTTCACAATAAACAAAAACTGGAAGGGAAAACCTCCATCCTTTAGTATTTAAAGAAAATGAGTCTGTTAATAACTTGAAGTCATGTTTTAAAGAGGCATTTCTTTACTTAAGTCTCTATTTATAGCTCTGATAGCTGAGAAAGCAATTAGCTACATCACAACTGCTCAGACAATGGAACTGGCTTCACTAATTACATTCTCATTAACACCCTGTTATTTCACTGCTCTTAGTGGGAGTTCTTCGAACATCACTTTGGTTGGTAGAGTATATGGGTGTCTTCTATCCCCTACTGCTTAATTATTCATGATGACTTGTTAATTTCTTATCAAGGATGTCACCCAATGGAAAAAAAGTCTCTCATAAAATAAAAGTACTTTAGGTAAAATTATGAATTTACAAACAGGATTTGAGATTTAGCCGTGCTAAATGAAAACCAATAAAAAATTAAGCATTACAAGTTTAATGTAATGACATAGAACCTTGTATCTTTCTAGGTTTTCGTTTTTCTTTAATATGGAGTTAGAAACATATGCCTCGTAGGGCTACTATGAAAACTAAAAATTTTAAAGAAAATAGACTCACTCAGTAAATGATGAGCTTTAAAGATACTAAAATGACAGATGCTGCCAGACATGACCATCTGCCCGAATGGTGTAGAGCATACTTAGAATCACTCTTTGATTTGCAGCTGCAGTCTGTGTATAGCCCATCTGCAGGTTTATGGTGATACAGCATCAATCTTTGCTTTCTGTCTTTTGAGACGTCTGAAACAGGCTAGGAGGGGCTCAGGGTAGAGAGTTCTCAAGCCCTCCTCCAGTTAGGGTCTGGTCGGCCAGAGCTCTTCTTGGTTAATCTCAGTGCTGCTAGCCAACACTACAGCATCTCAGGGGTGTTGCTGGGATGGGGACAGGGGTGGCACCAAGGTCACTGGCTCTTTAGACGTTTTAGCTGGTGAGGGGGAAAGCTAGCATTGTGGTTGTGGGCAGGAAAGAGAAGGAGGAAGCTGCATTTCAAGAGTAGATCATACTGATTTTGTCCTCCAACTTAGCAACATCTATACGCTTTTGATGTGCATACTCTTTGAACCATCATCAATCTGCTTCTAAAATTTTACCCAATAGACATAATTGTACAGAAGTATGCAAAGATACACATAAAGGATATTCATTGCTACATTATTTGAAATAGCAAATGATCAGCAGTTGTTTAAAAAAGAGAAATAGATGTGTACTCATGTGGAAAGACAACCAAGACACAATGGTAACTGCGAAATTAAATTACAGAGGACTGTGTGTCTATAATGCACTTACTTTAATCTTAAAAAGATGTACCAACATGCAGAATAGGGTATATTCTGACCCATCAAAAGATGGGTCAAGGAGTGGGAAAGAAGACTTATTTTATATATTTCCACACTATTTTAATTTTTATGAGCTTATATTTAATTTCTAATAAAAATCCAGTACCTGCAACTAAAACAATATTCTTGTATAGAAAAGAGCTAACACAGCAGGCCTGCATCTGCTATCCTTAGAAAGGCTGCTTGACCCCTGGCTGGTGTCAGGGGAACTTGGATTTTCACCATTCCCTGATAAGAACTGTTCACTGTGCCTAAATTGTTCATGCAAACAATAATTTATGTTGAGCATCTGCTTTCCTTCTGGCAGTTTGGAATTTTGGTTTGTGCTAGGCTAAGGGTACCTACATAATCAACCCCAAATAAAAACCCTGGCCGCCTGGGCTCAGGTAACCTTCCCTGGTAGGCATGTCAAAAGAAGTGTCATGACTTGCTTCTAGGGGGAATTATGTGCATCCTGTATGACTCCAGATGGAAGGGACTCTTGGAAGCTTGTGCCTGGTATCCCGGAGACGTCACCCCATCCACCTCTCCCTTTGCTGAGTTTGCTGTTTACTTTTTGCTGTAACAAATTATAGCCATAACTATACGCTAAGTTCTGTGAGTCTTCCTAGCAAATGGTTGAACCTGGGGGTGGTCTTGGGGGCCACCAACCCACCCTTATCATTCTCTTCCATAGCACCTTCTTCTTGACCTTCTTAGCATTACCACAATTTGTAATTAAACTGTGCATCTTTTTCACTAAGTTCCATGAGATTAACTACATGTGTTGGTTACCACTATATACTACACAAATATTCAATAAAGGTGATAAATAAAAATAAGGGAAAAGCAGCTCAGCTATTAATAAAAGGTAACCTGCTGCAGAGTGAGTATAACAGAGTTTTCCTGGCATCACTCCTTTTTAGATTCTGGAATCCCCAAGAGTCACTCAAATTAAGATGCTCAGAAATCAACACAATGGCAGAACCAGACTGTGTATTAAATAAAAAGTACCCACCTCTCTTCCCTCCATCCCTCGTTTCTGCTTCTAATCTGAAAGGAGAAACTTCTACCAAGACAACAGAGTTTTCTGGCCTTATAGGTCGTCACAGGCCTCCAGGCATCGTAAGAGACCACCATGAGGAAGGGGATCCTAGTGCTCAGACCACTTCCATCTACTCTCTTTCCTTGTGCCTTGGGGCTCCTCCCTATGCCACCACCCTCATGACAAAAATGGAAAAAGTCACATTAACCACCACAGAGTGGAAATCTAAAATCTTAGGGAGCTGCAAGGTCAATCTTGCGTTGAACTCCAAAGTGATATTCAATTTTACCCACAGCCAATTTGTCCCAGTGATGACTAATTCTCTGATGTTCCAGATATCCAGAGATCACACTGGGCAGGGGTCTGTTCTTGGCAGTCTGCATGCTGCTATTGACTGAAATCCTCCCTAAACCCCTCACTACGTGATAGAACAGGGTTTACTTGGCTTTATGTCCTGGGTTCATTTTGCTGGATATATTTTCTCCATTCTATCATCTCATCCTATTGCATTCATCTAAAGCTTATCACAAAGAGAAATTAATCTGCCATTTCTCCAATGTTATCAGGCCCCTGCAGTGAGTTCAGTATCATGTGGTCTGGGAGAAAGCCTCCTAAATCCTAGGAAGTTCCCCCACCCCCGGCCCCAGGTTTCCTCTGCAGGGCTAAAGCCAGCAACAGCATCTGCATCAGAGTTGGCTTTTAGAATGCCAGCGCACATGCTTCCCCTGACTGCACCACCCTCTCCCCCTGCTCCTTCTCTCCTTTCACAGTTACCTGTATGTGTCTTCATCTGCCCACTCACAGCCCATTAGAAGCGGAGCAACCAGAGTGTAGACTCTGTCTTGCTCATCTTTGTGTGAAAATGGTGTGTTTAGGGCAGTGCCTTCCAAAGCAGGTGCTTAGTAAAGATATGTTTGGGTGAACTGGTGCCTTCTTTACTCTACCTGTAGAATGGACACAATATTTGCTACCTTTTTCCTATGCTTGGAAATAAATGAAATTCTGATAATAACAGAGAAAGAGTCCAAAGTACTAGATTTAAGTGTTCCTTAAATACCACCTTCTATTCCATTAAGTTTCTGCTTATAGAGAGGTTCTATAGACTGCTGAACAAATTAAATGCAGACACTAGATGTGATGGGGTTTAAATAATCTTACATCTGCAGGCAGGAGATGGAGGACAGATGACATGATGGACACCAGCTACATTTCCATCACTGTGCTCACCGTCCTCTCTCTTCCTGTCACCTCCCATGCTCCCCTATCCCCTCTATTAGCAGGCATCTTTCCCAGTTTTCTCCCCCTACCCCTAAACTCCTTGCTTTCTTCCCTCCATCAGGCCATACTAAAGTGTTTTCAGACAAGATCGGACACATTCACAGTGGTATGGCCATTCAAGTGTTTTCATACTGAAATGACCAACAAACCCCTTGGCCTCCTCCCTGCCCAGCATCTCTGTCTTTCCACCCCAAAGGGGTTGCATCACCACTCCCTGTCCAGCACTGGCCGTGGGCATTCCTGCCCCACTCCCCACTTCTGATACTCTTTACCTTGCTGGCCTTCAGGATATTGATCTGCTCTTCATACACCGTGTCTCTGTTTTTCTCCAGAAAACCATCAGAGAGGTACTCCACCTGGGGCCACAGCAACCAGAGAGAGACACAGTCGTTAGTGCTTCAGCAGTTTCTCAACCACTTTCATCTCATCCACGTAGCATTTTTTGAAAACTGCTGTGAGTAGATAAGAAACCCACAGATGTTTCCACTTAAAATGCAAACCCAATAAATGGTCAAGATTTACATACAGGGAACTGAGTATTCATTTTGTGGAAGAAATTGTTTTAAAGGGGGTTCCCATAATAAAAGGTTTCTTTAGGGCTCTATAAATGCAGCTTCTCACCCACACCTCAGACCCAATGAATCAATCTGTATTTTAACAAGACCCTAGGTGATTCATACACACATTGCAATTTAAGAAACACTGGCTAGTGCATAGCAAACAGAAATCCACTTAGAAAAATTCTATGCATGCACCAGCTACTGAGAAAGCAGCCCCCTGAAGAGCAGCTACACCGGCTCCAGGTAAGAAGCCAAACCATTCAGTACTTTGTTTTCAGCCCTCCCTTCTCTCTCAAGCTCCATGAGGGTAGATTCTTAACTGCTTTAGAGTCTATATATATATATATATGTGTGTGTGTGTGTGTGTGTGTGTGTGTGTGTATAGACTATAGATATACAGACATATGTGTGTGTATGTATATATATATACATATATACACACACATATATATACACACACATATATATACACACACATATATATACATGTGTATATATATATATATACATGTGTATATATATATATATATGTGCATATATATATATATGAATGACTGGGCAACTATAGCACCCCCTGTGAAGTTATGCCTTGTGGTAAGCTTGGTATCCCCTAGAAGTAGAGGGGTGAGTAAAAGAGGATGGAAGGGGAACCAGCTGAGGCTTCAAGCCATTTGAATTCGGAAGGGACAGCCTTCTCTCTAGGTCTAGAGCCCATTGAGTCTACTTAGAGAGGGGCCAAGGGAATACCCAAGCCAACAGAGAGGAGAGCCACCTTGTCTGCAAAGTGGACGATGATGAAGGCCGTGTTGGACATGCGGGGCTTCTGGAAGTGCTGGCTGCTGGAATGCCGGTCATAGAGCTTCTGAGCCCAGTTCTGGTCAGTTCCTTTGGGGACCTGCAGAACCACAAGATAGGAAAGAGTGCTTTGTGAAGAGGAAGAAGGAAGCCCTGGGTTGCAGCAGAGGGATGGGATCAGTAGGCTGGCTCTGTGAGGTTGATTCAGCCCTCGAACCAGGACCTTAACTGGACGGTGCAAAGAATGATTCAACCATACATGTTCAGGATCCAGCCACAGCATGCCCTCATCCCGTGTGGGCTGGCTCCCGTGGGACCTGTGGGAGCAGCTGAGCCTGCTGGTTGGCAGACACTGGAAGTGCTAGGGAGGATGAGGGTGAAAGCCAAGGTCATAGGAGCAGTCACAGCCCACAGGACCACCTGAAGGTACTTCCCTGCAACTGGGGCTGTGACATCAGCATCACAAACACATCCACCTGCAGTGCCAAGCTCACCTACTCACCCAGGTGAACTCCTGCCACAGGAAAGCCTACCTTCCCTCCCTAAACTCACCTAAATACCACTGTCCAGGTCGGGCTCAAGTCTGTCCTTTCCTGACCATTGTTGATCTCGCTTCTCTCTTCTTTGGAATTCCTCACAATCAAGCTCTTACACGTGCCCTAGCATATTGTGCACCCCTGAGTTTTGGGTTTCATCACTACAAACTGTAAGTTTGTTGTGATCAAGGACTGGCTGTGCCTTACGTTGTTTATGTGTCCCTGAAAGAACTTAGAACTGGGCTCTGGCCATGCAGTAGGAACTAAGTACCTAATGAGTGTTCTACATGGTGCTAATCTCTGCATCTCTCACTGTCTAAAGTCAGACTTAGAGGTTCCACTGCATTAAGAATTCTGAAGGGCAGCCCCTTTCAATATCTTTACGGATGGCTTTAAAATTAAAAAGCATCTTACTTCATTGAAAATGTAACAGAGTCACTGTAACCACCACTCAAATTGTCAAGGATGACAGCAACTCTTCCAGTGGGAAGGTGC
Source organism: Hylobates moloch (assembly GCF_009828535.3). Taxonomy (NCBI): domain Eukaryota; kingdom Metazoa; phylum Chordata; class Mammalia; order Primates; family Hylobatidae; genus Hylobates; species Hylobates moloch. The sequence goes on along the minus strand of NW_026652280.1, from coordinate 29,638,236 downwards.
TCCCTCCTCTGTCATACCTGGTCATCGCTGCACACACCTACTGACCAGAATCAATCCAGTCCTCAGTGCAGGTCACTAACTGACCTGCCCTTCTTTGGTTTAGATTGCATATTTGGATCAGGAAGGGTTGAAGGTGACCCTTGCACTAGCCATTTACAAAGGGATTTTTATGGTAAACTAATAAAATCTGCACCATAAAGAAAATGCTTACATACTTGGGAACCAATTTCTTTCTTTTTTTTTTTGATGATTTTTTTTAAAATTATATTTTAGGTTTTAGGGTACATGTGCACAATGTGCAGGTTTGTTACATATGTATCCATGTGCCATGTTGATTTCCTGCACCCATTAACTCGTCATTTAGCATTAGGTATATCTCCTAATGCTGTCCCTCCCCCCTCCCCCAACCCCACAACAGTCCCCGGAGTGTGATGTTCCCCTTCCTGTGTCCATGAGTTCTCATTGTTCAATTCCCACCTATGAGTGAGAACATGCGGTGTTTGGTTTTTTGTCCTTGCGATAGTTTACTGAGAATGATGTTTTCCAGTTTCATCCATGTCCCTACAAAGGACATGAACTCATCATTTTTTATTGCTGCATGGTATTCCATGGTGTATATGTGCCACATTTTCTTAATCCAGTCTATCGTTGTTGGACATTTGGGTTGGGAACCAATTTCTTAAATCCTTTGTAAGCAAACTGATTTTGCTCAAGATTCATTTTGGCATAACTAATATTGAATACTCAATGCTAAGCACCATAGGAAATTCAAGAAAAGAAAACTATCTTGAAGGAGGCTATTAATTGTACTGGGCAGACAATAAAATATATTTAATTCAGCACTTTCTATATATACTGTTTTATATTTGTCTCCAAGCATTCTGTGTTTAGAACCACCAGGTGTGAAGGAAGGAGGGGTCTTCCCAGTATGGCTGTTAGGACCGGGTGGGACAGAGGATGGGCACAATAGGGACCTAGAAGGACCGGCAAAACTGGGGCAGACAGAACCATGGTGGGAAGCCCACATAGGCAAACATGTAAAATTGGCTAGGAAGAAAATCATCTTGCCTTGGAGATGAAATTGGACTTCTGTGAGAAGACTCCATAATCCTACGTATTCACTAATTCAGATTGGCATGAATTAATAAGCAGAGGAAACCAACAACCAAGGTCAAGTGTATACATATTTTCTGACAAGGATCAGTCTCTCCTTTCACTGCCCACCCCACCTCCAACTAAAAATAAGGACCGGCAGGAATTAACAACGATCAAGGGTCTCAGATGATACTCACAGCTAGTGCCCACAGTGCTTATTGTTTGCCAGGCCATTTTCTACACATTGTAGATATATCAACTCATTTAACCCTCATACAATTATGTCAGCTAGGTGCTATGTTTGTAAACATTTTAGAGAGAAGGAAATGGAGACAGAGAGGTTAAGTAACTTGCCAAGATCACATAATGGGGAAGTATCAGGTTGGTGCAAAAGTAATTGTGGCTTTTGCCATTAAATACCAGAGCTGGTGTTTCAAGCAGGACAAGTTAACTCTTCCTGCCTGACGACAGAGTTGTAAAGGCTGCCACAAAAGCAGAACAAGGTAGAAGGTGCTTATCTCCAGAAATCTTTCCATAGAAATAGATTTTAAACAGCCACAGGAGAAAGAAAAAAAATCTTATATTTTGATAACTTCTGGGTCATGGATATCAGTAGCTCCATAATATGCAGCTGAACTGAATCCTTTAAAAAGGAAATCCACATACTGCTTATATGAACTTCTTTCTGCTCTTCTCAAAGCAATGCAGAGACCACTGAGCCAGAAGCCGGGACTATAGCTCGGTCCTTGTCTAGGCAGGTTCTGTCCCTCAGAGGCCTAAATCCCTCTGACCCTGTGGTACTGGCCACTGATCACATCAAAAAGTAAAGGTCCCATCTGTATTAAATGCCCAGAATAGGCAAATCCATACAGAAAGAAAGTAGATTAGTGGTTGCCTGGGGCTGGAGGGGGGCAATGGGGAGTAGCTGCTAAAGGGCTGTTTTATGGGGTGATGAAAATGTTCTGAAATTGACTGTAGTTGGTAATGGATGCACAACTTTGTAAACGTACTAAAAACCACCAAATTGTATACTTTAAATGGGTGAATTGTATGGTATGTCAATTATATCTCATTAAAGCTGTTAAAAATACATTAGACCTGATTCCACTCCTTGCTAGTAAAATAAAATAGCAAAAAGAAAAAAAAGCAGGCATGGCAGTGGGGGAGTGCAAGTTCTGGGCTCCCAAAGCCCTTCTCAATGTTCCCTGTGGAACTCTGAACAGAAACTGTACTCTCTATCACAGACGTTGCCATCGCTGGCCTGGGACATCTGAGGCCAAAGCCAGCCCCCAACAAAGCTGCTTATAGGAGCTGACTTTTAAGGACCCCAAGGCCAACCAGGCGCAATGGCTCACACCTGTAATCCCAGCACTTTGGGAGGCCGAGGTGGGAGGATGGCTTGAGTCCAAGAAGTTCAAGATCAGCCTGGGCAACAACACAGGGAGACCTCATCTCTACAAAAAACTTAAAAATTAGCCAGGCATGGTGGCACTTGCCTGTAGCCCCAGCTACTGGGGAGACTAAGGCAGGAGGATCGCTTGAGCCTAGTAGGTGGGGGCCGCAGGGAGAGCTGTGATGACACCACTGTACTCCAGCCTGGGTGACAGAACACAACACTGTCTCAAAACAAAACAAAAAAAGCCGGAAAAAAAAAAACAGACCCCAAGGTCAGTTTTTCCATATCTGCTTCTTTTCTCGTCCCTGTCTTCCTGGGCCACTGGCACCAACCTTCCTCGTCACTCACTGTCTCCTTCCATTCCATACTTCATGCCTTGTACCCCTGCTGACCTCTCAAATCATTGTACCATAAATACCTCTGGATCCCCAGCCTCTTTAAGGAGTACCCTCTGGCCCCTCCCCTTTTTGCCATCACAGAAGCCCAGCTGGGCCCCCCAGGACTCTGCAGTCCTCACTGCTCTCTGGAACGGAGGCAGCTCCTTCCTCCTCACCTGCCAGCCACCCCCAGTGCCACTTCCAGGCCTTTATTTTTCACCTTTACAAAATACCCCTCTGCATGCTCAGCAAAACATTAATTCTAGATGAATCCAACTACCCATTCTCTCCTTACCCATACCTGGGTGGCTGGATGAGACCACACATCAACTCATCTTCCTTTAAGCAAGCCCTGCCATTATGCTTTTATACAAGTACTGCAGCCAAAAAATAAAACTGAATTTCACTCGGAGAATCACTTCTATGGATTAAGACACTGTTCCTAGATCTAAGCAGGAAGTTGATCTCAACAACTCCTAAACCCCAATTTATGGTCTTTAACCTCAGCCAAACAATCTGCACACTCTGCAATTTCTCTTTCTGTTTACTGGGCAGCCATTCTCACCTTCCTCCATTCTCTTCAAGCTTCTGACCCTGCTGCCTCTCAGCAGATGCCTCATCTCTTCCTTCATGGGGAAATATAGGCTGTCAAGCAGGAAATCCCAAATTCCTGCTCTAACGTGCAGAAACTCATCTGCACCCACAGCCATCCCACCTTTCTGTCCTTCTCATGGAAGAAAGGCCTCCCTCCTGGCTGGCCTTCCATCCATCCACCCCTGCCTCCTGGAGGGCCTCAGTCCACCCAAGCCCATGTTCCTCTCTCGCGCCGCTTCCTTTTCACAGCCAAGCCTCTGAGTTCAAACTTGCCATCTCCACTGCCCCACCTCCTACTCTCCTCAAATTACTGAAATTAGGCTTCTGTCCCAACAACTCCCTTGGAAGGAAGTCCTCCACCCAAGGGACTCATGGAGGCCCTCACCCTGCTGAGCTCCTGGAGGCCCTGGTTCCCTCCCACCTGGCCTACCATATGGCCTCATGGTGCTGCCCCCTCCAGGCTCTCCCCACCTCAGCTTGCACACAGTCTGGGAGACCTGCTGATCTGATCATTCACATCTGACCCCCTCTCCCCTGCTTCCCCCCCATGGGCTGATACCTAGAGCCTTCAGGGTGAAGCCCAAATGCCTGCTCAGGGTGGAAATGGCTTCTCATTCTCCCATGGTCCCTACTTTCCAACCTTACCTGCCCCCACCAGGAGTTCCAGACAAATCAGATCATTTCAAGTTCTCCAAGTGTGACATTCCCTTCACCTGGAATGCCCCCTCCTCATCTGACTTCGCTTGGGAATGCTCTCCCCACGAAGCTCTTCCTTCTGTCATTTCCTCCACAGTGTTTCCAGTTCTTTGTCATCAAAGATGACACTTCAGTGCTTGCCTGACCCTCTCAAGAAGTGCTGACATCTGAAAAGCAGGGACTCAGTGCACTATTCCATGAACATGTGGTTCCTCGTGTGAATGAATACATAAATGTGGCAAGGGCACTTCACCTCCCTCCATCACAGGAGTCACACCTCTACATGAAAGCGCTAGACAAGGAAACCTTTGGGGCCACTTCTTAAGAAACCATAATCCCCTGATCTGAATACACAGTAAACCCTCCTGACAGCAGGCTGGGCCAGGTGAGGAAACAGGGGGCGGGGGACACTGGCGTCCCCACTGACTGAGCTGATTTCACTCCACAGTCCTGAGTGATTTCCTTTCTTCCAGGAAACAGAGAATCCTCAGGGCACAGGGCAGAGCCTGCCGCCCCACTCAGACCTGCTGTTGATTGCTCCAACACCTCCAACCTGAGACAGCGCCTGGGTTTCACTCACTAGAATTGCTTCCAGGGTTCAAGGTTGCCTGTTCCTCTGAGAGAAAGTGGACTGATGAATGGGAAGAGGATATTAGGAAATCCCAACCCAAATAGGGCTTAGAAGGCAGCAGGGGCTGGTGGGCACCTACTTCCCACCCGCCACCAGACATCTTTGGAGAGTCTTGTTAAGAGCAGCCTGGAAATTAACATTTCTGACACTCAAACACCGGCTTGGGTAATGGAGGAACAATTTTAGTCTGTGGCTTGTTTGGGGCCTGTCTGCAAAGAGGCTTTTCCACCTCAGGTGGTTTAATACCCAGGTCCAGTCTGCACTCTCCTCTGCAGCTGTGGCACCAGTCACAGGCCCTGGGGAGCACTCCCTGCATGCTCCCCCTTTAAACCCACAGCCACCCCATCTCCACACTTCTTATTTAAACCCCAGCTCGCTACCCTGCCTGCCACTGCACAGCCTCCCCAAGAAAAGTGATTTTCCCACAGGCTGCTTCTGCACCATGAGTCCAATCCTTCATCTGACTTTATGTCCTGTCACATGGGGTCACAGAACTCAACTGTTCACAGTGCAATGTATTATTCGCTCTCACCCTGCAAAGTATCTGAGAGACAGGGAGGAAAGGACGTGTCTGAGGCTGCTTCCACAGCCCAACAGGATCCTTCCCAAGAGGCACCGAGTTGCCCAGCCACAGCAACTCCAGGGGATTCCCTAACCTCCTCAGGCTCAGAGACATGGGTGCTTCCAGGCCCCACTATGTTTTAAAGTCAGGTTCATTGCAGAATAATTTCCATGCAGTAAAATGCACCCTTTCACTGAAGCGTACAGTTCAGTGAGTTTTGACAAATGTAATAACACCTGTTGGCTTAAAATCCACCTGTTACTGATGCTCTATCAGACTATGCTAAATCATCCTGAATTCCCAGAACAATTAAACCTGTTACCAAAAGTCTCCACATTGTGGACTTTTGTCTTATTCCTTAATGTGGTGTTCAACTCATCTCCTTGGCCACCAATGTGAGTTTACACATGTCACATCCACAGTACCACCCAGTGTCTTGACATGTCTAGCCCCCACCAGCCTGATTGGCAGGAAACCCAGGCTTTCCACAAACCTGTGTAGGACAAACTGCCTACTCCATGTGCCCTGAGAACTGTGTACGACCTTCACCTTCACCACTTGGGAGGAGAGTGAAAAGCCAGGGTCCTCCTTGAGTACTGGTCCCAGGGAGCCACACCAGCTTAGCATCCCAGATGCCTGGGTTGGACACAGGACATGGTGCTGCCTTTAGCTTCAGGGGTATGGAGCTGGAGGAGACGGTCACTGATGGGAATCTCAAAAGAGACTGGGGAAAAGGAGCATGACCTTGGTTGAGTTTGGGAAGGGAGGTGGTGGTAGTGGATGCTGAAACCAAGAAAATAAAAGTAAGTCATGAACAACAGGATGGCCTAGGCTGTGATTTCAGCCATTTAGCCAATGCTACTCAATCTAGGGACAATTGTTTTATCTTTACTGCTACCTCTCAGGTTAGGCAAGCCTGGACAAACACTTGTTACACTGAGAGATTATCTCTGCTTGGATACTGATTCTGAGGATGAAGCCCACATCTCTAGTGAAATGCTAAAAACCTTCAGGAGGCAAAAAATATATATATATATATATATATGCAAGCTGTAGAATTGGTACATTTTTCTCTGTCTTCTACTGTTTCCCTTTCATTTTCAAAGGCAACAAAACTAGGAGAGGAAGGAAGGAAACACCTCCTACCAAACCATCAAGCCACATTTAAGCCTTTACAGGCAAGATGTGGGAGAGCAGAAAGTAAAAGTAAGTGGGTTCTTTCCCTTGCAATAGCAAGAATCATGTGGCTTTTACACCTGTTGATTAGTGTTTCCATCCCTGGAGGAACTGGTATATATTTACCCCTTTTAGCAATCAATCACTCAACTGGGAGAGATTTTGCAGATTAGATGCAACCCCTATCATCAAGCAGGAAACCAGAGGCTAAAGAAGTTAGGTAATTGATAAAACCCAGATCCTCTAAACCTTACCCTCCCAGTGCTGCCAGGCACTCTCCAATCTGACAAGTCAGCACTGACTCTGTCTCACCAGGTACAGCCCCTCAGAAACCAGATGGGGAAATCTATGAATTTCACCTGCCACCATGCCATGCAGCTCTATCACTCACAAGCCATCTGACCTGGCATTAGTGATCCCAGACTTCAGTCTTCACTCCCTAGGGATGCCCATTAGATGCTGCAGTTCTTCTCTTGGCACCTAGGCCACCTGGGACATCAAGTCCAAACCACCATCATATCATGCCAACCCATACCACCCAGGCTCCCCCAAGAGAGGCACCTGTTTACCAGTGTAGCAACACCTGCCAGTCACATTAAACATATTGCCTTCTAGCACACAGAATGGTACACGCTTCTAGTATGCAGCATGCCAACGCTTCTTCCAGCACACTGAAGGCCAGCTGATCACAGATGAAATTCCACCTTTGAGATCTTATGTGATTCCCCTGTACCACATCCCTACCCTAGAACTGAACTAATTTGCATCATCAGTTTTACCTTACATTCTTCATCCAACAGGTCCAAGATACCCAGCTTGGCTTCGATGAGGTCGATACAAGGTTGGTTATCATAAAAATCAATCAGGGTCCAAGGGATCTGTTCCTTCATGTATTCTTCTTGCTCCAGTTTGAAAACATGCTAGGGCAAGTAAAAAGGTCACATGAGTGAACTGCAGGCACACCTTAACATTCACCTCCCCCACGGGCTCAGGGAGTTCTGGGTACTGGAGGACAGCAGAGAACTGCCAGATACGGTTTGGATGCTAAGTCATAGTTATGACTGCAGAAAAGCAAAGCACAGTTAGGCGATTCCTCATGCCTGGGTGAACACTTCCTGGGGGCACTTTAACAATCACCTGAGTTGCCGTATTCCCATTCAATCATAGGAAGCCCCATATCTGGCTTCCTGTTGCTTAAATACCCTAGACACCTAGGCTCAGAGGAATGGGAGTCAAAGCCAAAGACAGGATCATTTCCCCTCTCAGCACAGTTGCCCCCATTCAATTCTCCCTCCTGAGCAGTAGAAAGCCCCTTCCAAAAGCTGGAAGTACCACCAGGAAAACCAAGGGATATCAGAACACAGCCAGGGCCCATCCACCTCAGAGGAAGAGAAGTAGCCTGGCTGTCCCTCCCAGAGGAGTCTCCCCCATCCTGGTACCCCCAGGTCTAGAAACCAAGCCTACCGAGTTGAACTGCTGCTGGAGCTTTTCATTTGCGTAGTTGATACAGAACTGCTCAAAGCTGTTTACCTCAAATGTCTCAAACCTACAGAATGGAAAGAGAAGATAAGAGACATCTCCTTTCAACAAAGGAATCACTGGGACTTCAACAAAGCTGCTCTGACCCAGATCTCCCCCAACGCCACCACAGAATCCCCATTGTCTCATCTTGTGTTCAGAGAGACCACTGTTGCAGATGTTAGCACCACACAGAGCCTAATTAAAGAACATATGTCTATTTTCAAAACTAGAAAAAATAATGACAGCAGGAAAATTTTGGAAAAGAAAGTTTAAAAAAGAAAGTCAGCAATGATTCTATCATTCATATTGACCACCAGTTATATCTTGGTGAGTTTCCTTTTAGGAATTTTGCATTTTTGAAAAAAGTCAGAACTATGTAACGTCTTACTTATTTAATTTTATTTATTTATTTATTTTGAGACAGGGTCTGACTCTGTCACCCAGGCTGGAGTGCAGAGGCACAATCTTGGCTCACTGCAACCTCTGCCTCCCAGTCTCAAGGGATCCTCCCACCTCAGCCTCCCGAGTAGCTGGGACTACAGGGACACGCCACCACACCGAGCTGATTTTTCTACTTTTTTGTAGAGACAAGGTTTTGCCATGTTGTTCAAGCTGATCTCGAACTCCTGGGCTCAAGTGATCCACCCACCTCAGCCTCCCACAGTGCCGGGACCACAGGCGTGAGCCACCACACCTGGCCTTACCTTCTATTATTATCATTTAACATTCCATTGAAAACACTTCCCCACACCACTGTTCTGAAGGCATCAGTTTTAACATCTGTCTCATCAACCACTGTATAGATCAGGGCCGTGGTCTACACTTGGGAATTGCAATGGTGTCCAGGTGAGGGGACAGGTGGTGCTGAAATTCAGTCAGCCCCCTCCCAAGCCTCAGAGGGGTGTGTTCCATCCAGAGGGGACACCTTTTCTCAATTCACACAGGTGCCCATGAGCTGGCAATGGCCCCCATAGAGATGCATCATCATTTAACCACACCCCCATTGGGAACATTTTGGTTGTTTTCTCAGTTGTTAGCTGCTATTAGTTTTGTGACAAATTCTTTGAATTCATAATTCTTTCCTTAGGATGCTATCCTAGAGAAATTACCATGTCAAACAGTACCACTTTTCTTAAAAGGTAGAAGCAAATTAACTCCTGGAAAGGTGGAACTAATGTATGTTATGACCCCAGCTCCAACCTCACAATGTACGAAAGTACCTTGTTCTTCTAATACTGGTTAACAGTATTTTGTTTTAATCATCTTTATTGAGTTAGCCTTTACACACAGTAAAATACACCAATTTTAAGTGTATATTTTCATGCATTTTTCTTAAATTTTTTTTCTCAACATCTGTTGATGGGTGATGCATTTTTGATAGAGAATTTTTAGATTGAGATGTTCTGTGAATATTCAAACACAGATGGAGGACATTTTCATCACCTGGAAAATCTCCCCATGCTCCATTCGGGTCAGCCTCCAGTGTTCTCCCCATCTAGTCCTGCCCCTCTTCACTGGAAGTCTGGGAATGGTAGTGTATCACAGCTCTTTGGTCAACTGTGTAATGTTAGCTTTTTAAAGTCTTTGGTTCCTTGGAACATAAAAAGTCTGAATTTTAACTTATCATTACTACAGCTCAACATTTTTCTGTGTGACTGTACTAGTCATTGTACTTCGTGAATTGTCTGATGCTTGATCAATTTTGTTGGATTTTAACTTTAAAAATGGACTTATTTGAGCACTTTGTATCTTAGAATATCAACACTATCATTCATTGCTTAACTCCAACGTGTGCAATATGGCCCAATCTTTGGGCAGGGGAAGATGGAACCGGTAGAGGGGAGGATGGGGGTCATGATGCGCAGCGTAGTGAGCAGAGGCAGGGGTCCTCCCCGCAGGCCATGCTGGCTACGCCAAGGGGTCTGGAATTTACCAGGCGGCAGCAGAGAGATTCTGAAGGATGTCAAGTTAAGAACTGACAATCTCACCTGCACCTTAGAGACGGGCAGGAGAACAACTGCGAGCCGGGGGAGGGTGTACAAGCCTGGAGGCACGAAGGTGAGCAAGGTAGTTCTTACTACAGTAGGAAGCCAGAAAGATCCAGTCAGGGCCTGACGTACGCTGCTGGTGGCCAACCAATAGAAAGGTTCTGGACATAAAGGAAGATGTGGATGAGAGGGCCTCAAATGACCAACTGGATGTGCAGATACGACCCAGGCAACAGGATGGATGTGGTCACACTCACCATGCTGGCAACATTATACATACATTGGCAGCTTTAGCTACAAATGCTTGCAGCCCACCTTGTATGCTCCACAGCAGCATCAGGCTGAGGGGTGAGAAGGGCAGAAGCCTATGCAGAAGAGATGGACATTTTCTACCTCTTCTCATTCACACACACTTTTCACACAAACACACTTCTTCTCATTCACACACGCACGCACCTCTTCTCATTCTATACCGCCCAATGCACCAGATGGGCGGCAGTGGCCCCGCTAATGAGAGCCCGCAGAACACTAAGCCCAAGTGCTCCACAAGTTCTGAGTAATGCCCCCAGCAGCCAAGAGTTAGGGTTTATTATTAATCCCATCCTGTGGCTGAAGAAACTCATGGGCAGGGAGACTGAATAAGCTGTGCTGCCCAAGGCCAGAGAGTCGGTAGGCAGAAAGGCAGTGTATGAACCCAGACAGTCTGATTTCTGAGACCACAGTCTTAATTCAGAGAGGAGGAAAAGTTTCATGAAAAAGGAACAACAGATGAGGTGGAAGGGCTGTGAATATGGAGGATGATGTCCTAGAAGGAGGTATTTGAGCTCATGGTGAATGGGAAAGGGCCAGTAATACCAACGAGGTAACAGCAATGGACACAGGCTCCATTCAGCCCACTCCATGTCTCTACCCTTTCCATTCTTCAGTACAACTAAATTTTCTCAGTGTCATACAAAATGTCATGCAAGCCCTTCCAAATAGAGCATAGTCCCTCAGTACCACCCCAGAGAGAAATGTTGCAGCTGGCCCTGGTCGGGGCTGAGGATGGTGATGATGGAGAGATAGCACCTATGCAGAGGGACCACCACAGATAGAGGCATCAGACACCCAAAGGGGCCGGGCCGGTGCCCAGAATGCATCAGGCTTCTCCCTCCCTAGTGCTCACCTCCCCCATCAAGGTATAAAACACGGAGGAGTAGGAATTCATTTAGAGATTAAATGAGTCGACTGCTTGGAGACAAACCACATTAAAGCACAGTCTTTGGCCATGCCCACATGTGAGAAATAATTCTAGGTTGAAAAAACAAGATCAAAGATGTAAAGTGTATGCTGGGATGAAGGAGGCCACCCCGTGCACTCCAGACCAAGCAGGAGAAGCACTGTGTCTGACAGTCACTGCCTTGAATTGGGGCCCTTCCAGCCCAGATGATAGTCTTAAAGACTGAGCTACGTCCCTTAGAACCTTACTGCCTTCCCCGATCCTCCACCCTGAGAGAGGCTGCTGATGACAGCCAAGTCCCAGAGGAAATTCAATTAATAAAACCTAGGTGGGAGATAAAAGAGCCACCCCAGCATTTGGCCAGATAATAGCAATTGGGTGTGCTGGCAGAGCTGCGCTAAGCTCCACAGAGGATTTAAATATCTCCCACTTGTCATTTTCTAAAGGTTTACATTGGTAGCACTCCACAAAGAACATTCTCATTAATTTGAGATGGCCTGAAATTAGCTTGTAATTTTCCTATTTCTAAGATATTATCTGGTAACAATTCCTCTGCCATCTAGCATAATTACTTTAATGCCGGAGGCCCAGAAATGAATGAGGGGCTCGGGCAGCTTGGGGAAACATCTAAAATGACAGACCTCAGAAAGCCACAGTCAGGGAGATCGGGTAACTTTTCCTTTACAATGGAATTATATTTGTAGTAATTCCTCCCATCAACAGAGAAGACTTTTTAAAATAAACACAATGAATCAATTTATAGTTCACAACATTAAAGTGTCACAAAGAAATTTATATGCTGAAGAGAACTGAATTTCTCTTGTAAAATCAACGTTGAGAATATTTAAACCAGAATCCTTGGGCCGGAGGAAGGTCAAAACATAGAATAAGACTCGATGCTGAAATGTGGCATCTGGTCTCTCGATGGCACAATGATCACACTGTTTCAATTTCTATTTTCATAGTCGAAAACTATACAATTTCCTTCTCATTCTACCTTAAGTTCAGAGTGTAGTAAGGGCCACAGATGCCTCTACAAATAAGGTAGTGTCCGTTGGAAAGTGAAACTGCAATAAAAAGTCAATTAGTCACTAAGTTAATGATCAACCTCCTTGAACCTCTCACTCCATGACCTGGAGAGAGAACAGAGAGGCAGTGAGATGCTTTGAAGATTGGGAAACTCTACGTTCCCCTGGCACAGGTCAAAGGAACTAAAATCTCCTAGCTCAGCCTGGTCTTTCCAGTTTATAAAGCTCACTCTCCAGCATTCTGCCTTTGGTAGACCAAAAAGATATGGACTATAGGTTAGATACAGAGGATAGCTTCCAGGGAATGATTATTAGAAGTCACACAGAAAATATAATGTGGGGAAATTCTCCCTGGAGAAGCCTTTAAAAGCAGGGCCATCATGCATTGGTGTCAGAGAAATGATCCAGACATCCTTTCAAGGTCCCTTTCCATCTTGAAGCCTATAAAATCTCACAAGGCCACCCTGGGTCTGTCACAGAGGCCAACCCTTCTGATTGCTTTCCTGAACAACCTCGGGATGCTGGCTGCACCTTGGAATGGCAGGGCCTGCATCCTGCTCAGGTGCTTCTCTGTGCCTAGATGCCCCAACCCAGGACTAGTTTTTTAGAGAGAACACAATCCCAGGCACTGTTCACTCCCCAAGGTGAAGGTCAGTTATTCTTCTTGAGGACCTAAATCCACTCAGTTTGCCAAATGCTCCAATTCCCAGCTCGTCTTCAGGCCTGAAACTCCAACGCAGGACAGGAAGACACCCACTATATGGCGATCCTCTCCCAACCTAACAGCCAACTGTCCCAAACTATGAAGACTGCAAAGATGAGCAAGTCACAGTCCCTGCCCAGAAGAGCTACTGGGCAGATGATAGGAAATTAGTACATTAGAGCCTCCCCAAGGAATAGAAATTGTATGTGCTGTAGGCTTTTAAAAGACAATGAGGCCATAGTGTTCCCAAACCAAATGGAGGGTCGGGCTGCTTATTCTCGTGGCCCAATAACAAGATGCAGATGAGCTGGGGAGGAACAGAGTTTTTACTTTCTGCAACCAGTTACAGGGAGAAGGCCTGGAAATTATCGCCAGCCCAACTCAAAATCACAAAGTTTTCCAGAGCTTATATACCTTCTAAGCTATATGTCTACATGTAAGTGTGCATTCATCCAAAGACATAAGTGATTAACTTCTAACCTATAACTAAGATCTGAGTCTTGAAGACTTTCCTCTGGAGCTTCAGTAAATTTACTTAATCTAAATGGGTCCAGGTGCTGGGGTGATTACCCTTATCTTGTCTCCTGCTAAATCACGAAGGTTTGGGGAATTCCTTCAGGCCCCCCAGTAAAGTTGTTTCTAGAGGCCTGGGGAGTTTCTTCAGACCCCACAATAAAACTTGTTTAATCTTAAACAGGTCCTGTTAAGAATTCCTTCCTTATTTTGTCATGCTTTAAGGCCCAGGAAGGGCATAGGCAAGACTCTTGATGGGCTCTTGTTACATTCCAGCCTTTGTATGAGGGCACTGACTTTTTTAGCTTTTAATATTTAACTTAACCACTCAGCCAGTACTGAAAGAGTTGCTATAGAGGCCTGCGTTAGTGAGACCTGGTCTGCCACAATAGTGTGGGAGTACTGGCATGGACAGAGAGAAAATGGAACTTCATCTGAGCCTTGGAAGCACACAGTGGTGTCAGGCTCCAGGCACACTCCAAAGGGCCACCTCAGAACAATTCGGGAAGGTGGAGCCTGGCTTTAGAGCCCTCTTGAGCTATGAGGCTTTCCTAGGAGGCTGGGAGACTCCAGGGTGAAGCCAACAGCTTCCGATGATCTGCAAGGTTTGAGAACACTGTGGCCAGCCACGCATGTCCTCCCTGAAGAAGGCGTGTCCAGGGATCTTCTGGGCTGTCCAGGGCTGAGACACTGTCACAGGCTGAAGGGTTAATGCAATCACTGATTTCTCCCCTTCCATTTTCTGTGAAACCTTTTGATACTGGCTAGAGAGGAGATGGGTAGCCTCCAAATAACTATTGCAGCTTTGAGGTTATTTTTGTTTATTTTGGAGAGTGAGACCAAGAAAACTAAAGCAAAAGAATATTTTTCCCCACCAAACAAAGGTGAACAGTGGGTCTAAGAAGTTTACTTAAAATATGTTATTGTAGTCAACCTACAGAATGGGAGGAAATATTTGCAAATCATATTTTTGATAAAAGATTAATATCCAGAATAAGTAACAACTTGTAAATGAATATGTAAAACTCATTCCGCCTGCTCCCACACTGTGGAGTGTACTTTCATTTTCAATAAATCCCTTCATTCCTTCCTTGCTTTGTGCATTTTGTCCAATTCTTTGTTCGAGACACCAAGAACCTGGACACCCTCCACCGTTAACAACACAGTGCTGGGATTATAAGCATGAGCCACCACACCTGGCCTTAAAAGCATTTTTAAACATACCATTAAAGAGCACCGAATAGAGTTGGATGCTAATTTATTATTAGGAAGTACCACAAGAAAGTAACAGAGGACTGAGGAGGATATAAAATCCCAGGAAATCCTGTGTCCTGCTTCCTGGGGTCAAAACTTCCCTGCCTTCTACCCCATTCTCTCCCCAACTGTTCCTCAGCAGAACTCATGAATCTGCTACAGCCTGTGTTGCTCCCAGGCCAACTGTCCTCAGCAAGAATGGGCTGGCCATAGCCAAAGCCCTCTGCTACCTTGGCATCTTGAAGGCTGAAATCAAAGACAAGTAAATGTGTATTTTTCCCAAATTGAAGCCATTTATTTCTTGTTGCCTCAAGGAGAGGATAGGAACAAAGGATTAGAGACTCAAGGGGAGGAGAGGTATAAATGATTAGAGACTGCAATTAATCAGGCCTAGAGAGGCAAATGCAGGTTAATGCAACCTGGAAAGGGAATCCCAGCCAAAAGCTGCCAGGATCTCCGCTATTAATTTCCATGCCCTGCCTGGTCAAAAATACCCTGAAGGTGACTTCATAGATCCTTGGTTAAGGTGAAGAGCTCAGCTTGGGGTGGCTAAATTGCTCTGGGTACTGCCTGCTTTGCATTTTTTGTGGAGCTGGGACAGAGGAGCAAGATGTAGGGAAGCTTCCACCAGGCACTGGGGGTCTGGAACTGCTCAGAAAAGCCTTGGGGAAGGGCCTCTGCGCAGAGCACTCACCACAGTCATGGTGGAAGCAGCTGTGGCCCATGCTAATTTGTTTAGGAGCCCACAGCCTTTCTCCTCTACAAGCTAACTACGAGTCAGAACACACTGATGGGGAGAAATGTGTGTATACGATGCTGGCGTGTGTACTGCTTGCTTACAGAGAGAAGTGAGTGTGTATTCACTCTGGCTGTGAATTCTGTAGTAACATTTAACACATTTACAGGAAAAAGTGGAGTGGCTCATGTTTGGTACAGAATTCAGTTCATGAATGAACTTCACTGGCGGGCCAGAAATGCCCTAGATAGGCACTGCAGCTCATCTGGGGACAGTTATCCCAGTGGAAGAAATCAGTGGGGGGGCAAGGGGCAGAAGGGCAGTTCCACCCTCATTTCCTAGCTTTGCACATTTCTAACCTGAGAGGGAGGCAATGCCTCGTTCTTTTCCACTTCCTGGATGTGGCTGGCTGTATTCAGAAACATCCCAGTATTCTTTCTGTTCTCTCTGGACTCCACTTTTGCCACTCTTGCTCAAAAGAGACAAGGAGAAGTGAGAAAATCAAAGACATCAGGTCAGCCCCAGGGCATCATCCTCTATGGGTACTCAGGCATCCCCACACCTCCGCTAAGGAGTGAGACAATGGACAGATGGTCTTCTCCTCCAGGTTTGATGGCCAGGGATATGAATAGAAAACTCAAAAAATAAACAACGCTTGGGTTTTCTTATGCCACAGAGGATGAAAGGCTCCTTAGAATCACTTCCCATGGTCGTGAATAGAATAAAGCCTAATGACTGGAGTGAGTTTGAACTGGGAAGGAGGTGAGTAGAGAGGGCGAGAAGTGGGGCTGAGTGTTATGCCCACTTCCAGGTAACCAAGAAATGACCACATTAAAAAGCAAAAAAGGCAGGTTTGGTGGGTTTCTGGAAGGTATGTGAAGTCCAAGGGAAATAAGGCAGATAAGACACACTGTATGTCGAAAGGGGCAGATGACAGTAAACGGCTCACACACGCTATCCCAAGTCTCCACTCAGGGTTCTGTGTTGTTTTCTCCTAGACTAAGAAATGATGTCACTGACCTGACAGATTAGAAAGTACTTCCAGACTCAAGCCACCTGCTCTTCTGTTAATTTGTTGATTTTAATCTCCTAAGAGTTCTCCTAAGAGTTCATTACATACCCTCTTACCAGAAAGAGAGCCTGGGCCAGTCCACATTTGTAAAATTTCTTGGTGAATCAGACCACTGAGTAGCATTCACTTGCATATTTAGGACATGTATGTAAGTGCTTTCTTGGCAACCAATGGCCCAGGCACACAGCTAGCTTGTTCACTCTGAATTCCCTTGTATCTAACTTGTTATCCTTAACTCAGAGAGAGTGTGAACTCAGCACTGCATTGAGCTACAGAGGAGTAACTGTGCATGGGGACTTATTTCTCTCAAGAAGAGTCACTTTTAAAATACGACAACTTTGTAACAAAAAAAGTGAATTAGCTTCGGAGAAAGAATAAAGATTAAGAAAAAAAACAACATAGCATGTCCGGAAGAAAGCACAAAGGGAAGGAAAATTCCCAAGAATGGCCTTATGCTGATGGCCCTGTGTCGGGACACTGCCCTCATGGAAGAGCTGTCAGATGGTCTCAAAGGAGCCCGGAGGCCACTCTGAGATGAAGGAGACACAGGTGAGGAGTTGGCACTAGGAACAGGAGACCAAGTCCTCCAGGTTGCCACCCCATCCATGGAAAACTATTGTTTTCAAACCAGACAAGCCATTCTTGGGATCTATTTCTCCCCTTTGGGCAGTCACAGGATGTTAGAGAAAACAAACAATTACAATAATTAAATGGCAAATATAAACACAAAATCCCAGCTTGCACAAGCCGGGCTGACATCTGCGTACTCAGCAGCCCCAGGAGCCCAGCTCATGGAGGCCTCCTGAGAACAGCAAAAAACCCAGCGGAAGATCACAGGGAAGGGAGTAAGCAGGCTATTTAAATTCAAGGCAGTGTTAAGATGATATATAAATACAACAGAACTGAGGCATGGTATTTTATATAGCAGTAGTACGTAAATCATAAAATTTTTACATGCTATTGACGAGTCTGCATGCTAATCTTCCTAAATCGAAACCTCAGTAAAATTAGATCCTTCTACAAGTGGATTAAGGGAATTGGGTCAGCTTGGGTTTCCCCAGGTCTTACTTGGAAGGTAATACCGAAAGGTCAGTATTTTGGGATATCCAATTACCTGAAAATACTCAAAGTAGAGAGAACACCACAGAATTAATGATTGACAATGAGACTGGAAGTTCCCAGAGAGCACACTGTTCTACGCTCTCCCAAGAGCAACTACAAGGGCTGAGCGCAAGGCAGGCACTCGATGGACCAGAGGAGAAGGGGCCTGCCCGGGGTCATGCAGCTGAAGGCCTGGGGAGGATGCCTCTTCTCACCTCCCGCTCTCGGTGATTCTCCACTGTGTGCTCCTTATCAGCAAGGAGGTTTGCCTTCACACTCTGCTCCTTCCTCACATCTTGGTTGCACTCCTGTTCCCAAAGGTGCCTCCCTCACTTTCCATATTCTACCCCTGTTTATACGATCCAGTTCAAATCTTAGCTCCCACATAAATCTTTCCCGAATGTGCAAGCGTGTCCTCTCCAGCCTTGAAACCTGTACAGCACAAAGCATCCGAATCCTCAAATAGACCCTTCCACAATTTCTTCTGATGCCTCTTATGTTACTTAACTAGTGCATGAGACAACTCTTTAGCATGTTCCTGAGGCCTCTGTGATGTCAGAAATCACAAAGATTGTCTTTTTTCTCCGTAGCATGCAACATAGTTCAATTTGAAACCCAGGGATGAGCAACAGCATCAGAGATGTAATTAGCAGAGCCTGTCTCCGCACGGGGAAGTGGCCTCTTCTACAGGGGACTGGCCTTTATTCCAACCTCATCACAAGGTGAGTACCGGGTGAGTTCCAGCCTGCTAAGCAGTTGTTTGCACTAGAGTGTCACTGTTCTTATGATGCTTCACTTCTATGGATCTGAATTTCTATTTTAAGATGCCATGACTTCTATAATTTAAAGATCCAGGAGGATTTAGTCTATTGTTAGCTTAAAGAGGACAGGACATTGGTCAGAAAAGAAGTGCAAGGTAGCTTGCAACCCAGTTCGTGTTAACTTCAAACAAGGACCTAGAAAGAACCTCAAGGAGACTGTGGCTCAAAACCTCATTTGAAGCTATGAAATGAAAGACCAGAGAGGGGCTGTGATCTGTGGAGATTCACTCAGCTGGTTGGTGACAGTCTCCCGATGGCTAGGCAAGTACACTTTCACCACACCACAATGGCTCTCCCTGCCAAAAATAAAGTTACAAATAACAGTCCTTTCAATCAGGCTGGAATTCTGAAAGGAAGAGAAACCTCAGGAATGACCACACACAACACAAATCTGCACAGCACTGGACAAAATTATGGTATTAAAATAGCCACCTTGACTGTTACAGTCAATGAGGTCAAATGGTAGATTGAAATAAAACATTACTGAGACACAGAACTTGAATCTGAGTTCCATTTCTCACAGTAACTTGCAAAATCACATTGGGCAGGTCATTTCCCTCTCTTGGCCTCACTTTCTCAGGTGTAAAAACGGATGCTTACAGGGTTTCTCATTGGGGAACTCCTGGTGTTTTGACAGGTCCATTCTTGCTTGGGGACTGTTCCCTTACATTATAGACCACTAAGCCCCCCTGGCCTCAGGCCCCATCATTGTGTCAACTAATCAACTAAAAATGACCCAACACATTTTAAACTGCCCTAAGTTGAGAACCACCAGGAAGCTCTCCAAGACCCTGCTGGCTGTAAAGTACGAGCAGGAAGCCACTCCCAGGTAGCAGATAGAGTGAGACAGGCGGCAGGCCTACCCGTAGATGTCCAGGACCCCAATGAAGGAGTGCTGCTTGAGGGAGGTGTGTAGGGCCTTGTTGATGTGCTCCACAATCCAGCCGAACAGCTG
This sequence comes from Hylobates moloch, assembly GCF_009828535.3. NCBI lineage: Eukaryota > Metazoa > Chordata > Mammalia > Primates > Hylobatidae > Hylobates > Hylobates moloch. The sequence goes on along the minus strand of NW_026652280.1, from coordinate 29,618,798 downwards.
GGCATAGATGTGCTTGGCCAGGGCGTTGCGCGCATTGATCACCTGCTGCAGGGACATGGTCTTGACATAGGTCTCCGAGGTGGTGACCAGCTTGCGATGACACAGCCAGTGCTCCATCTGACTGTGCTCCACCCCTAGCAGTTGGCAGAAGTTGCTTAGGTGTTCATCCTGGGGCTGTGGGAGATGGGGGAGATAGGTTCAGGAGGAGTGTGGGAGACAAGCCACCCCCCACCAATGTCTTCCACCCTCCTGCCCAGAGGGAAAACAAGCCAAACCCAAGGCCTCCCAGCCCTCCAGAATCCCAGCACATCCCCTGCTTCCAACCCAGCAGTCTCTCTCTCTCTCACACACACACAGACACACACACACACATGCACACACACACTGCTAAGTGAAGATGACAGAACCCATAAGAGAGCAATGCTCAAACTGATCATTCCACCTGCTAATGACCAAATTATAGGACTTTAAAAACCAAAACATTCTCCATCTTTCTTGTCCCCTCCCTCCATGCCAGGCTGCTGCTGAGTAACTGGTAAGAGGCGAGTCCCTGAGTGAAGGGAGCAGAAAGAGAATTGAGAGCTTATGACCATTCAATCCATTCGGAGTAACGAACAGATTCACACCAAATGCAGTTTGCATCTGCTGAGATATGCATGCAGTGCTTGACCCACAGCCCAGAAAGCAATTCTCTTTCTCTTAGAATTCCTCACTTACAGGCATTGCCTTTGACCCGCCCCATCTAACCAGCTGTATGCTCAGAAACAAGCCCCAGGCTCCTAAGGTGGAGGGGCCCTTTGAAGGCACTAGCCATGTCTCTCACTTAGAAGTCAGTTCCCTGCTCTGTAAAATAACACGATGGGCCAGATCAATGATTCTCTTCTGGGTGGGTAGCTTAAGTGAGAATCACCTTGAGGAGTTTTTGAAATTGTACTTGATACCAGTGAGTGGTTCAGATGTGCTGGGTGAGAGGCTGAAACGCAATGGACGATGTCACTCCCAGCACTGACCCTGCACTGTCCTATGCTTCCAAGCAGGCTCGCTTTCTTCTTAGCCTCGGTGATGCTAAAATCATAGAAACTGAACTTCTTTACCCGCAAGCAGCAAGTGTTTTAAGTATGTAAACAAAGTTCCTCAGCGTGGAAAGCTAAGATACATGGCAAACCCATGGACCACATCTTGACCTGGGAGGATCATCTGGAACACTTCCACTGATAATATCACACATGCTCAGAGCTGGAAAGAAACTGGAATTCCTCCAGTTTAGGACTCTTTTCCTACAGGCAAAAAGCTGAGCTGAGCCCCAGAGAGGTACAACTACTCAACCAGGCCCCCACACCACCCCCCCGCACAAGGCTTCTACCACTGTCCTGCCCGATGTATCTCCTGCCTACCCAGCTGCCTCTAGGGACTATGTGTGAGTCTTGACCCTCATCTACCCAAATACTAATCACATCACCTTACATTTGAGTCACTGGACAGCCACATTTCCCACAGGGTCTTGTCTTCTTTCACCCAAATGTACAAATTCCTTGGATAATCCTTGCAGCCCACTTGGGGCACTCTGAGAAAACCTGCTCATGTATTTGGTTATTCATTCTCTCACCTGTTATTCATTTCCTCATCTGAATCCACCTGGGAAAGCTGGTAGCCCAGCCTCAAGCCTACTGGAAAGCGTATTAACACTGAGGCTGAAAGGGAATCCTTCAGAACATGATGTGCCATCTCCTAATGGCCCTCAATTGCTTATGGGACTCATTTTCCGATGAGGCTGCCTTGTAGGATTTAAATGAGGGCTTAATGAAAATTAACACAGATAACTGTATTATTTCTCCTTTAACACCATATCCCCAGGCAATTTTTTCCTCCTACATATATTCAAAATCCATCTCCCCAAAACAGTTATAAAATAATAGAACGCCAGAATAATAGAATCCAAAATCACTAAGGCCAGTGTTTTTCCAATGTATGGTTTATGGAACAGTAGTTGCAAAGAACATTAGTTGGCTTTACTTAACAGAAGGAGAGGACTGGACCAGGTTAAACACAGCTGAACTGGTTTAATACACCATGTAGCACCAAGAGATAGATATTTTAAGAAGCATTTTTGGAATGTATTTGACCAAAGAATGCTTATGTTCTTAAGAAATTGCATTCTAATCCAATGTGCCTTATTATTCAGATGAAGCTGAGTGAGGCCTCCTGCCTTCTGGCCCAGAGCTCCTAACCCCAGCCCCGCAGGACAATCAGCTTGGTTTGAGCTGGGTGGGTGTGGAGAAGCCCCCATCTTTTCATACTCAGCGGAGAGTTTCCATGGCTACTTCTCCTGGCCAAGATCCTTTTTCTCTGAAGCCAACCCCGCTCCCCTAAACATAAAGCCATATGTGGTAGAGTTAAGTGCCTGGGGACCGCTTGGCAGGCAACAAGTTCAGAGGTGGCAAGCATCCAATTTGTTCATCTGACCTATTTCCAAGAAATTCTTAATTGCTAGGCACGGCACTGCAGATGGATTCCCTGACATTTAAGTGGCCTGCCAGCAGCTACCATGACTGCCCAAGACATGCCCACAGGCACCCTCCCCTCCCTGAGGCCTCGCGCTATGAGTGCAGTGGAGAAAGCACAAGTTAGAGACTTGTCTGAGAAACCACCCTGGGGACCGGCTTTTATCCACCACAGTGGGGCGGGGCTTGATTTTCTCACCCTCTTCCGACTGTTGATTGAAGATGCTGACTGAAACTGATTTAACATCGTGCAATTACATTTAGGCAAAATTAAATGATGCTAAATCCATTAAAAATAGCCAACATCATAGGTAGCAGATCAGTTTTATGGGCCCATATTGCTAAATTCAAGAAACAAATTGAATGCTGTTGCATCTCCAAGGTAACCCTGGCAGTCATGGAGCATATTCTCATGCTTTAATTAAAAATAAAAACTACTGAGCAGAAGGCACACTGCGTATGGAAAGACAGCCTTTCCAATAGGAGGCCCATCCTATGTGCCCGAGGAATAAACCACAATCAGTGGGGCTCTCGGTAGCAACTATTAACGATGCATTTCTCAAGCACACATTCTGTGCCTGGCACTGTGAGGGCACCAATGGGGCTCACCAGGCAAGCAGAGGGCAGTCTCCTCCCCAAGGACTTGTAGTCCAGCCGAGGAAGCTGGGCTGACAGGAGTGAAGGGGACTGAACACTGCCTGGGCCCTGTCCCACCTTTGCCATTGTCATTCTGACCTCAGAGAAAGAGGTACCCCTCTCTGGGCCTTATTTTTTCCTCCCCTGTACAGCAAGAGGGATGCTCTTAAGGTCCACTCTGGCTATAACAAGGCTGATATTAGACAAAGACTCTCTCACCACAAGCTCTGTACTAAAACCTTTCCACACAGGGCTTTCTGGGATCTTCACTCCAGCACTGAGGCAGGTGGTCATCCACACTTTACAGAAGAGGAAACAGAGAGGTTAGCACACTTGCCCTAAGTCACACATCCAGCAAGAAGAATCAGGATATGAACCTTGGCCATCTCGACTTAGAGTCCTTGCTGTCCACTCGTTATCTGTACAGCTCTGATTGCAGAACAATGGAAGACCAGCCTAGACCACAAACCTGCACTCAAATGCCTTCTGGAACTTCCTGCCACCTAGCAGAGAAAGGGCTGCCACACCAGGTAGCATCCAAACCTCAACCTCTCAGGCCTCCTCCCTCCTGCCCCCCTTTACCACCTGCATCCTCCATCCATGCCTCCCTAAGAGGCCCTGATGTTCCCACCCTCATACTATCTCCACATAAACACTCAGTGGGTACTAGAGGGAGAACAGTGAGCCCAACAGATACAGTCGTAATGAACACTCACTTCCCTTCTCACCTGAACGTTCTCCAGAGGCTGGGTGTGGAGGGCCAACTCTAAGAGACACTTCACTTACAGGTTCAAGCCTTAATTTTGCTAGTCTCACCCCCCAATGCAGGTAGGTGCCCAAGGACTCCCCAGCCCTGGTTCTTATGCTAACCATGAACCTCACTAAGATCTCAGAGTTTCCCATCCCCTCTTACTCTCCTGTGTGCCACCCCTGAGGCCTGGAGAGCCTCAGTCAACCATCCATCTACTTCCTGGGTACCTGGTGAGTGCTGAGCACCACAGTAGATGCTGGTGACAGAATAAAGAACGAGAACTGACCCTACTCTTTCAGAGTTTGGAGTGTCACAAAGGAGAAGGGTAGGCATCAAGTAATACACACACACACACACACACACACACACACACACACACACACACACACACACACACACACACACACACACACACACACACACACACACACACACAATGCTCAGCCCCACAGAGGAGAGGTAAGAACCCATGAAAGTAGAAGTGACCTGTGAAGGGCCTGGGGAGGAGCAGGGTGTTGGGTGGGCTGGAGGTCCACAGACCACAGGGCACATCTGTCACCTTCCCTGCATCTTACCAGCCTCAGCCAGGCCTTGGTCACTGCAGGTGTTCCTCACCTCACCTGTCCCTGACACAGAGTATAGCTGCCCTAAGGAACCACAGGACATTGACTGAGCTGTGTGCACAGGGAGGCACAGATGTTCTATGCCTTTCTCATCAGGGGAAAGACATTGGGACAATATATCACTGGCCCTAAAGACTCAGATTTAGGGAGGGTTTGTCCTGCACTGGAGGTTCCTCCACTAACCCCTGGGCCGCAGGTCCTCCTCTGAACATGATAGTCCTTCCCATGGCATCACTGCTGCCAACTCCACTGTACCATGCCCTCCTTCCCCCTAAGGTGAGCACCCACACAGGTATATAAGCAGCAGATGTCCAAAACAGCTCCAGGGCACCTAACACTACCAGCACCAATACCTCCTCCTTTTCCACTGGGCCCAACAGAGGAGCTTCCAGGTTCTCAAGAGGCTGCAGAGTCCATGCCAGGGACGGCAGCAGGCCAGACAGGCCCAGGGGCCCTCTCAAACCCTAGATCATTCCCCACAGATTGTGTATCCATCCATGGATGATACACGATGAGCTCTACTGAATCCCAGCTACAGTTCAGGTCTTCCTCTCCCTGAAGACAGGGCCAGTTTGAACTTCTCATAACCCCCAACTCTAGACAAAGAGAAGGAGGTTAATTTACGTCCACTCAACTGAATAAGCATCAGCTTGTGAGCAGCATGGACACGTGCCCTCAGGTAGTATTGTCTTTTGTATTTTTCCAGTGTCTGGTTATTTAAATTCCAAGTCCCTGGAAGCAAGAATCATACTTTGTACCTCCCCAGAACCTGGCCATAAATGGGCATAAGAGGTATAGAATAAACAGTTGCAGATTCACCTATCCAAGGTTAGAATACCAGCTTTAGCTTTTCTCAACACCATTAAATTCCAGAAGGCACAGCAATTGCTGTGGGTGCCACTTCCCTGGTGCTTACTCCATCACTCGTCCATCCACTTAGACATTTATCTACCACATACCAGTACTACATTGGGCATCAGGAAAATAACCTTCATTATGAGCCTTCACAGAACACTTGACAGCTTGCAGTACTTTCACATGGATGTCTCACTTAACAGCCTGTCTTGTGCTGTCAGAATCTTGGCAAGGGTTGCCACCTGTCTTGTCCACCCAATTAGACTGTAAGCCCCTTTGAAGCATCACCAGGTACAGTGCCCTGTGCCCTTTCATCTCCTTGCAGTGGGGACCTCAGTCTGGCACTCAGAAAATACTCAATGGATTGACAACATGTAGAATTCTGTGTACTTCAGGGTACTTGGGAAATCAACCCAACAAAAAGAATTTATCAAATAGCCACTACATTCCCTGTCCTTGGCAACAGAAACTTGATGGCAGCTGATTTTTAAAGGGTTGGCTCTTTAAAAAAATTATCAGCAAGTGAACAGAAACCATTACTGTTAAGAATAAATAACCTATGAGTGTCCTCTAACTGGAAAGACACATTTCAGTCATATCAAGCTGTAAGAACAGGGTAAATTGTGTACATTTTATCTCTGGTGTTGGTGTACAACTTACTGATATACTACAGGAATCACCATCACGCTCAGCCTGAATCTCCACACTTCCAAGGTGCAAGATAGAAGCAATTATCTTAAAAATGCTCATCTGATGGGACTCTCTCACTCCTGGAAAAAAAAACGAATGGATGACACTCAGTATCCATGGTCGGATGGAAAAGACATTTTACCCCTTTTAAGGACTTTTTTTTTTTTTAAATAAGGTTTGATTTTTCTTTCTGACCCGATGACTCCTAAAATGATCCAGGCTCCTCACCAAGTAATTACCACTCACAGTAACAGCTCAGAGGGCAAAGGGGCTCCTTGGACTAAAAAGAAAATATCTTCACTATGATCGTCCTGACCAAACCAGATGGATCATGCTGCCATTTTAACTTTTCAAAGAGCAAAGGACAGGCAGCAATCCTGCAGGCTCATTTTGGGCTTCATTTCAACCAAACACTTTATGGATGTTTTTATGAGTTTAATAAGAATGGTCATGTATCTGCAATCATTTTTTCCCCAACATAATATCCTGTAAACATCTGTGACACACTTTCCCAGTGCCAATGAGGGAAGAAGAGGAGAAACTTCTCTTGGGATTGCTGTTCTGGGGCTGGATGGCCAGCTGGCCCCTGGCCATCCCCAGATGGGAGCAGCTGTTCACCACACTATATGCACTGTCACAGGCAGGCACACTGACCCCAGAACCACTGTGGCAGCAATCACCTATTGTCAGATTTGTTATTTACCTATATGAATCATCAAAGGCATGGATAATCTCTTAATTTGTATTTAGCTTGCAAGGCATTGGCATTTTTACAAAATGATTCAGACTCATTTTTAAAAGACTACAGAACAATAGAATGAATACCAGTGAACCTTCCACTTAGTTTAAGAAATACAACTGCTCTCCCCATTCCTCCCAGCTGCAGTTATTTTTTAAGGCAATATTTTATTCAGGCTAAAAAACAGTCAGTAACACCTGTAAAAATGGGAGGCACAGATGTGCCATGCTAGGATTAAAACATTTCCCCAGATAATCTACAAAGTGGACAACCCAAGCAACACTAACTCTAGGCTTTTATGTTAGATGGCCACTACCATGTAAGCATCATAGGTTTACTTTTTTGAATTTATTACGTACAATTTCAAAACATACAAAGTAAAGAATAACAAAGTAAATAATATAATGAATCCCTGTTCTTGCTTCATCATTAGATCCCCAGGGCCTTGAACACTGCCTGGAACACAGCAGGTGCTCAGAAAGATGAATGGTAGAATGACCAGATCAATGGCTGCTACACAGACTGCAAGTATTTGCAGCTATCAAAACATGTGCGTTATTCAAATACGTGGTATTAGCCTAAAAATCCCCCCCAAAAAACACCAAAGAATTTAAGCATCCATCTTGGTTCAGCATAACTGAATACACCTGGTCAAAGGAAGACAGGTTAAAGCCAGAGGCTGGTATTCAGGACAAGACAGGAAGCTAGACACTTATGCACCCTTGTAGAGGGTAAAGCACCGGGGTTTTTTGTCTGAGCTTAGAGTATCTTGCTCTTAAGTCAAGTCCCATTGAAAGTACTAGACAGGAGCTGGGTGCTGGGACCATCACGGAACAAGAGGGATATACTCCCTAGACAGTAGCTTTTCTACTTTATCTATTGTTTTGAAAAAGGGTCTTTCTCTGTTGCCCAGGCTGGAGTCCAGTGGCACAGTCACTGCAGCCTCAAATTCCTGGGCTCAAGCAATCCTCCCACCTCAGTCTCTTGAGTAGCTGGGACAGGTGTGTGCCAACATGGCTGGCTAATTTGTTTTATTTTTTGTAGAGACAGGGTCTCCCATGTTGCCCAGAACTCCTGGGTTCAAGCAATCCTCCTGCTTCAGCCTCCCAAGGTGTTGGGATTACAGGCATGAGCCACTGTACCTGGCCTACTTCGTTTACTCTTGAGAACCAATGCTCTGTCAATTTCCAAAGACCTAACCACCCTGTCATGGCAGGAATTTAAGTGGTAGACACAGAATGAATACTGAATCCTAACAATAGCTAAGATCCTCGCATTACACTGATGAGAAAATCCTTTCATGCTGTGGGATTCTTTGAATAAGTGGTACCTCACACTATGGGAAGCAAAAAATCTAAAAACAAAAATCGATCAATCAAACCTAAGGAGTGAAACAGGGGTTGGCAAACTATGGCCCACAGCCTGTTTTCATAACTAAGTTCTATCGGAACACAGTCATGCCCACTGTCTTACATTCTGTCTATTGCTACTTTCACAAAACAGCAGAGAGTGCTTTGCAACAAACTTTATGGCCCACAAAACCTAAAAAATTTACTATCTTCTCCTTTAAGTTTGCTAACCCCTGCAATTAAAAAAGGGACATGTTTATTAAAGAATAAGGAAAGTCTTATTACAATAATTAATTTTACAAACGCAATTTGCTTTGAGCATTAAAGTATCCAGTCTCCTTAGAGCCTTGGAGGGAGCAATCCTCTCCTTATATCAGCTTGTGCCCACAGCCTACACCAGCACTACAAGGGCAGCTGCCAGAGGCCTTCTCCTTTCTCTGATAAATTCAGAGAAGAATGTATCCTGCACACTGTCAAGTCTGCTCCAAACCTGCCCAACTCTGGAGACTAGGATAGGCATGTAGTGCTGAGGAAGTCAGGGATGCCAGTTATTAACTTTTCTCTCAGCTTCAAAGCATCCCCTCTTGGTCCTGCTTTATCACACTGGAGCTGGGCCGTGTAAACATTTCTCCTTTGCCTAATGGTAGAATGTCAGGCTTGCTCAATAGAGGGCATTCCAGCGATTCGCAAGGCAACAGAACATGAAGACAATTCCCTTTCTGGTTCTGGTCCTCCATAGTTATCATGATTTATCAGAAACCTCCAGATGAGCTCCAGCTCTGGCCTCAGGCCTATCTCCCCATCAGCAGTGGCTTCTAAGCAGTTCTGGCCCCCCACACCTTGGGGAACCTGCAGCCTGCTTGTACAAACCAGCTCTGGCCCGCATCGTCTGGGCAAGTTTCTTCATCACATCCTCTTCAAAGTGAACTAAAGCTCAACTAGGGTGGAGGCCTCTCCTACCTTTATTGGCTGTTCTTCCCCACCGCCCCACCCCTGTCCCGGCCAGGGATAGCAGCTGTTCTTTTGTACCTGCTACTTCTGGACCCTCTATAAAGTCCTCATTTATCCCTTTTGTAGTCAATCACCTGCTATTGCTGTAGTTAACAATTGTTTATATTAATTTTTCTATTTTGGAATAACCAGTGTGGTTTGTGTCTCCTGACTGATAGATAGGGTTTGTCTTTTGTACCCATGAACTACGTACCAGTTTCCCAGAGAACTGACTGGCTCTGGGAGCGTGGCAAATAAGGGTCTGGTTGCCTCCCCATAGAGAGGTTAGGGTGTGTCCTGTTTGACCATGTTTATTTGGACATTGGCTAGAACTTCCCTGACCTCCAAAGAACCTAAATGCTGCTCTGGGTTAGTCACATGGCTCAGAAGCCAAATGTTCTGTCTCTTTCAGAGAAGGGGCTGGGGAAGACACAAGCGCCATCCTGTACCACTTGGGGTTTCAGGCTGACTTCTCGAGCTTTCCTTTTTCTGGCTGCAGTTCCCAGGAATTTAACACTTCAAATTCCCAACTGAGAAAGGCTTACCTTCACTTTACTGCTTCTCCCCCAAAAGTGGCAGGGGAGCAGGGCAGTTCCTCCAGTCCTACTGTCCCCTTATGCCCCTGAAGGACAGAGAACGTCTTGTTTGAAGGATTCCAAAGCTAAAGCTCTATATGGAAACAGAGCTGACAGAATTAATGCTGTATGTGTGATGCAGCTGCCAGACCTTCACAGCCTGCTTCCAACTCTGATTTCATGCTATGGTGCACAGGTGCACTGGGTGGGCGTAACGTTGTGTTCTTCCTGCTAGAGCACACTGGGCCCAGACCACAGCACGAGAAGACGCGGCTACACTTGCTTTGCCTCCATTGGTTCCAACAGCCTGCACGGTGGAAAGGGACACTGCACAGTGCCTGGGAGAGGGACTCTCATAACCTTATTTTTTAAAAGGCAATGAAGCTCCAAATTTTAAGTTCTAGAGCCTGAGGGTTGGGATGGGTAAGAGAGTAAGATGACATTCACCAGGGGCAAGAGGGCATCTCCCGTTAGCTCCTGCAGGTTGCTGGCAAGCATAGTGGGACATCGCCTTGCATTCTACCCTCCACGCCATCAGCCCTTGGGGCCTGCTTCCCCAACTCAGAAGCTCCTTACCGAGGAGTGTGAAGGCTTGTCGAGTCTTCTCAAAGTCCTCAGCATCGTCCACACCCTCGATAGAAGTGTCTCCTCCCTGTGATGTATAGAAAAAGTCCTCCGCACTTGCTGTAGGGGGCGAGGAAATAAGGCTTGAGGCACTGGAGGACACTTCATCCCACAGATCGTGACCCATGAAAATTCTACTCCGTTAGCATGCTATCCCAGACCAAATTTTAGGCCCAGCTGGATGTGAAACTCTTTAAAATAGTCTTTATCCACAATGGCAAATGGGAGAGAAAACTGAATAGTATCAGAAAATTATACGACACTGACAGAAATGTGCTGCTGTATTTATGTAAAATTGGCATGGGAAACATATGTTAACACAAAAGGCATATATGTCACAGACAGTTCAATTTAATAGGATTCATCACAGATTCATTTTTAAAAAGATCTGATACAAGTAAAATGTATCTCCACCCTAGAACCAGACTTCCATGACTTACATAATCTCAGTCTGACAAGCTTATTTGACAAATGAGGAACAGTGATGTGCCCAAGGTGACAGAGTGTTTTTGTTCACTTGTTTTGCAAAGTTGGGCACACCTGAACTCTCTGGGCACATGCACAAATGCAGGTTGATACCCTTACATGTTTGCTGTCATCCCCCAGCTTAATTCTTCTTCAGCCAGGCCTCTGGTAACAGCCTAGGGGACAGCTGGTAAGGAAGGGCCCAGGTGGTGTTTTAAAATTCAGAGCCAAGCTTAGAAGAGGACACAAATGCAACAAGCCCTGGGTAGTATCTGCCCTACAAAGAGGACGGCAGAATTAGTGCTTAGGAGGAAGCAGGGCTTAAAAGTGAGCATTTAAGGCAACAATTGCATGTAATCGAAGTTACCCTTAAAAACTGCTTAAATCTTTCACAAGATATAGTATCTTGTATGGTTATCCTGCCTGGTACTATCCTGCCTGGTACTTCATGTTCTAAGTGTATAACGTCTGGTTTTGATAGGATGTCAAAAGGAGACACTGGCCGAGTTCCCTCTTCCCTGAAAACCCTAAATTCTTTTCCCTGGACCTGAGCATGCAGGGCTGAAACACATCAGCTAAAGGTGCTTAGATGTAGCTTCACTGCAACTCCCAATGCTCCTTCAACACCTGTCCTTGCAATTTGATCTCAAGAATTTCTGAAGTCGCTCCTTTCTCCATCCTGATTGCCACTGCCCTTCAGCTCCATTGTCAGAACTGTTGAAAAAGACACTACTCCAATCTCTCTGCTTCTGCACCCGTCCCTTCAAATCCACCTCCAAAATGCTAGTATGTCTGATCATACCACCCCCTCTGCTTAAAAAGCCCTTTGGGAGGTCCCACTGCTCACAAAGCCAAGGTCAATACCCTAGGACAGCCCCTGGCCCTTTTGTGAAGTGGCCACCGCATACCCTCCAGACTCATGGCTTACTCCTTCCCCATCTCTATGTTCCAGATACACCAGCTTCCTTATTATCATGCATCAGCTCTTCCCTCTGTCCATGCCTTCAGTGGTCTCTGCCTACTTCTCCTTCCTCACTTCCCCCCATTTCCCACCTTGCATCCTATGCTCCAAGCCATACTGAGCTTTGCCCATTTCTCCAGTCCATTATGCATACATGGACAGCCCTAGCCAAGGAGAGACAGAACTCAACTCTAGACCCCAGTCTGACTACACAACCTGAACTATAACCACCAGGTGACCCTGCCCACAGGCACAAATAATCAGAACGTCAGTTGTACTCTATGAGTGAAGGTTTCCTGGAGGAGTAACAAATTCTGAGGACCAGTGGCCAAGGCACTTGAACTGAGAGAGGAAGGACTCCAGCCCTGTGGTCACTCACAGCCTCGGCAGAAGCACATTTTAATGAGGAAAACTACATCAGATCTTTGCAGAAGATAGCATTTTAGCTCTTTCTTACCTAATCACTCAGCAAGCACCGGCACAGAGCAATACAACAGTTTCAAAGGCTTAATAAAAGTACCAATTATTTTTTCCCTTTACACTCACCTTTCAGTGTCTCATTTGATTATTTTTACAGTGTCCACCGAAGAAGACTGTCTATATTATTTACTCCCATTTTTCAGAAAAGCAAACTGAGTAACATGGGGTTTAAGGGGTGCCCAGGGTCACCCAGGGTTTGGTCAGGCCTGGGATTCCATTACTTGATTACCCTATTGTAGAAAAACGACAATTTATCTATGGCATCTCATGATTTTGCCACAAATACAAACTAACTCATCATCAAGTGTCAGCCAAACACATCAGAAAGAGTCACCTGAGACTCTAAAGGAGGAGACTAGACTTCCATATTGGAGGGAAGCCATTTTCAGCATCATTCGAAGACCTTTCATTGTCAATAGCCAAGGCCCTACTGCTTGATGTTGCTATGAATCAGATAGACACCCCACCTTCCCAGGTCCCAGTTCTCAAACTCAGGCCCAGTTCCCCAACTCAGGCCCAGCTGGGCAACTTCCTCAGGCTGAGGCTTGTCACCACTGCAGGGGCCACCTGGGTCAGTTACAGCATTTTCTACTGAATGATCTGAAACCAATCAAAATGATCATCTTTCCATATGCATTAAGGTCTGCAATCAACTCCGTCACATCACTCTCTGGACCCTCTTAATAAGATACATCCAAACAGGACCCAGTCTTCCCCCACCTGCTTGGCTTTCCTGGATCTCAGCCCTCCTTTCAGGCCCATAAAGCTGAACACTGACTATCCCATCCCAAAGCAACTTCTCTCATCCTCCAGTTTAGGTCTCTCTCTTTACCACGAATTCCCAAGGAGAAATGTACCACAAACCTCCTATTAACTAGTTCAACAGGCAGAGATTGGATCAGGCAGTCAACAGAACACAGAGGAGAAGGTGAACCCAGTGATTAGAGCACCAGACCACCAAGGCCATGGTCACGGACTTGCACATCACCTGGGGAGGCTACGCTCTGACCTATGCAAGGCCAGAGATGTTGTTTATAAAACTATCCATACAACCACGGAAATGAAAAAGAAGAAAAGGAATTTACTTCTTATCCCCTAAAGGCTGTATTTAAGGGAAAATGGGCCCATTACAACTGATGTACCACCAGAAATTGGTGTATCTGAAAGACAGAGATGGGGAGGAAATAAGCTGTGAGTGGAAGGTAGAGTGCAGCTACTTCACAAAAGGGCCAGGAGGTTATTCTAGGGTATTGACCTTGGCCTGTATGGTTTTCACCATCATTTATTCACACCTTAACAAATTATTCATTAGACTTTAAAAAAAATCTCCTCTTGAGGTCATTTTAAATGCAATGGCCCACCAACAATGGGGCAGAAGAAGAGTGGACAACTGGATGCAAATCTGCACCCTCCATTCTCAGACAAATGCACAAAATTTACGCCAAGCCAAGGGGTCTTGCAGAGACTTGTGTGCATTTGAATTGCATGTTTTGGGTGAAGAGCAGGAAGAAGGATATGAAGCAGGTCCAAATATTCACTTAGAGCCCTTGGCTAGTCCATGTATTTGCTGTTTTCAGCTACTCGACTAGGGTTATTAGTGGACCTAAATGCCAAGCTGCAGGGCCCTCAGCTGATCCATCCATGAGGCCGAGGACAGCCTGACACCAGAGCACAAGCGCTCGTCAAAGGCTCTTGTTTCACTCCAAAATATTCTCAGAGGGCACATGAAGGTGAAAGAGTGGGGGAAAAAATCTGATCAAATTGGGTAGTTTTCAAGCACTGCAGCCTGGGGCCTATGCACCTTGCAGAGGCAGGGAATAAGGGGAAATCATGTTTAACCTCAATATGACTCATGTAACTGAAAAAGAAATTTAGGAGGATTTCTTCCCCATTACCTTAGAATTACAATTGGGACAAGCGATCCAAATCATCCAGGTGGGTCTTGCCAGTATTTGTTTATTTTCTATAAAACTGGCCTGATGGAAAAAAATTTCACCTCCTGCAAGTTGGCCCTGAAAAGCCCTGCTAGGCCTATGTTCAGCTCTGGGAAGGAAAGAGGAGGATGGCAGTGGCCCCTAACATGGAGGCATACCTGGCTGCTTGAGACTGACAGCCACCCTCAGAGCCACAGGCTTCAGCTCAAGACAGTGTGCAAAGAGTACTCAGCACCTGTTCTGCTTAGCAGGGAACACACACTCCTTGTCCTCAAGGATTTTATCATGTTCATCGTGTTCCTGGGAAAATCAGACTTGCAAGCACTGACCAGCTGGAGAATAGGACAAAACTAACAATGGACGTCAGCCAGAGTTTTCTCCCTGGGGTCCCAATTTAAATATTACTTCCCGAGGCAGGGGAGCCTCCCAGCCCTCTTCAGCTCTGCTTCCTTCAGCATAGCACTTAGCACTCTGTGTCATAATTGACAAGCTAAGTAGGGTAGGACCCACAACTATTTTGCTCAATGCTGCATCCCTGGGGCCTAACATGGCCTGAATAGAGTTTGATGAACAAATGCAAGAATTATTGCTAAGTTGCATGGTACAAGCATTAAAGATGCGGGGATTCATGAGCAAGTAGGAGTTATAAGGGCAGACTTGCGCTGAAACCACTTGATGGATTTCAGCTACTGGGAGCACAGGTGGGTCTGGTGTTGGACCCTCAGGATGGCCAAGATTTGGATCAGGGACAGCCAAGCCTCAGAAGTCTGTTTCTTGCACAGCTGCACAAAGACCAACTACCCTGTTTAGACACCCGGATCTTCATACCATCTGCTAGTATTGGACCTCCCCACATGCCCCCAAAACACAGACAGCAGGACAGGGACAGGAAGCGTGGCAGGAAGTATGGCAGGAAGCGTGGCAGACACCAAGATGCTGCTGGGCTCGAGGCTTGCCCTCTTTACACACACATGCCTGAAGACTCAGCAGCAAAAATCAGTCATTACCCCATAAGGCCAAAGGCTCCAGACCCAAGGAGAGCTGCTCTGTGGTATGGAGTCAAGAACTAAAGCCTGCTCACTACTCCACTGGCTCCACATCAATAGCCTCAAAGCAAATGAAACTTGCTAACACCCCTCAGGAAGCAGCAGGAGTGGAAACAAAGGGTGGTGCTCATCTGATGGGGATGACGACAAGGTGCTTTATCCCTTCAGCTTTTGTGGAGAGGTACTTTGGGTTGCTCCATCTCTCTCCCTCCAGTGAGGATGTGCTAGAAGCTTCCATGCCAGTCCAGGAGAGATCAGACGGCCTGGCAGTCCAGAGTCTCACACGCCAAAGCCCCCTCTTATCCTCTGTGGCCATGCCATACTGCATCCATATGGCTCTAGAGCCACCCCCGCTTTATCTCTGCTTTATCCTCACCCCTTTCTCTTTGCCTCAATCCTTAACTATGAGTTAAAACATGCTGGTTATGATTATATGATGTGTATTACTTTTATCTCTAGATTCTTAGGTTTGGGACACATTTCCTATGATGCTTAAAGTGCAAACATATCTTTCAGAATAATAAAGCATGAAAAGACTTCTATGCCATGCAAAACACTTTTCCACCCCTGCCTCTTATCCTCTCATACACTTTCTGTGCCAGGTGAACTGCATACAATTAACCCTTTTTTACTAATTGGGCAGTGAAATTTAGAGAGGCCTAGGGGTTATGGTCACATAAGAGGCAGAGCTGAAACAAGAACCCATGACAGACGGCTTTGAGCAAAGCCCCCAGCTGTGCACCCGCTGGAGCAGTAGCCCACCCCAGAGGATAGGCATGCACCTGTTGACTTACTTAGTGCAAGCTCTTTAAATTCTGGAAGACCGGCAGCAGCACAGAGCTGGTAAAAGATGTGGTAATTCCTCTCATCATCTGCCTGGAGGAGGAAGAAGTGAAGCAGTTTTAGGGCAGTGACCTCTAAGATCGTTCCCTTTGCCACTGTAATCCCAGGGTGCTCCAGGTGGTGAAGGCTGAGCCCCCTACTCTTCCCAGTGTTTTCCTCCACACCTCTGCCACCTTCAATTCCCACTTTCCGACTTTCTATTCACTCTTATGGGGCCTTCTTCCAACCTGAGGATTTATATGTCTTGACTTATGCAAAAGCATGTATGTATTTTCTTTTTTCCTTCTATATAGGATATCATTGCTCTTCACAAATGGTGAGTCAGTCAATCAACAAATACTTATTCAGTCTTCTGTGCTGCTTGGCTGATGTCCCATAGATTGTCAGTTCCCTTCTGTGAGCTCCCGTTCTCCTCTGGGAGGCTCAGAGATAAGTGGAAGCTGTGCTTGCCCATCAGGTCAGGCTGGGCAGACAGGAAAGGCCCGCAAGTGAGGCAGGATGTCTGGGGAACACCTGCAGCTGGACTGGCCTTACACCGGTAGGGTGGGTGTGGGGGTGGGGATTCAGGAGGCCTGAGCAAAGAGAGCTAAGGAAGAAGGAAGCTCCAGGGGTGTGCAGGAAAGAGCCATGAGCAAGACATCAGACCCACACCCAACCCAGCAAGCTGCTCCCTTGGCTGTGGTGTAAAGCAGGATGCGGGGATTATCAAGCCAACCTGTGAGGTGCAGATAAAACACAGGCAAAAGCATGGGGAGCTGGTTAAAAAATTCATTAGATGTTTGCTAAGCATCAGCATGGAGATGTCATCAAGAAACAAATAGCTGAGGCGATTCTGAGGTCTCCTTAAAGGCAGCTAAAGCATGATGACCAGGAAGCCATTTAACCCAAGGCAAGAGTCCACCACAGACTCAAACCAGGACCTGAACCATCATCTTGGTTCAGTGATGGGAGGGTAAAGGGAGCTGGAGGAGGACTTTTGTTGGCGTTGTGAGTTGCACCAAGCCCACTAAAGTCAGGGTGGAGGAACAAAAGGATTACAAAGAGGCAAACAGTAGCTGGCAGGAGGAAATTAAAGGTAAGCGAAGAACAGTGAAGAATCAAGTCAGGTGGAAAGTGGGACATCTGGGAATTGAACAATGAGAACACATGGACACAGGGAGGGGAACATCACACACTGGGGCCTGTCAGTGGGTGGAAGGCTAGGGGAGGGATAGCATTAGGAGAAATACCTAATGTAGATGATGAGGTGATGGGTGCAGCAAACCACCATGGCATGTGTATACCTATGTAACAAACCTGCACGTTCTGTACGTGTATCCCAGAACTTAAAGTATAGTTTTTTTTTAAAAAGTGGGACATCCACTTATTTGAAAAGAAAACAAAGTAGGTAGACAAGTATAATCTATTTTTTAAACCTACTAAATAAGGAAGTTCTCAGGAAACCTAAAACCCAGACTCTGTGTTTATGACATTCCCCTGATAAGACTTTAAAATCCATAAGGAAAAGGTCTGTCTTGTCCTTTACTGTATCTTTGGTGTCTAGGACAGAGCTAACATATAATAGGCATTCAATGTTTGTTGATTGAATCTAAAAACAGTACTGTATAAAGGTTTTTGAGATCTAATCCCTATACCATCTGAATGAACACTTACTGATAAAAGATAAGAACCAAAAGAACAACTACATTCAATTCCAGGCTCACAAGAGAGATTCTCTTTGGGCCCAGGGAGTGGGGCAGGGAGCAGAAATAAGGTAATTGTCCATGAGAAATACACAAAAGGGCGCAAATCCTCCCACTCACCTGGAAGACTACTCTGGACTTCTCCAAGAGGTAAGTCCTCATGTTGGCCCCGATGATGTGGTACCTTTTGTCAAAGCCAATCTGGATGTACTTGCCAAAACGGCTGCTGTTGTCATTGCGGGTGGTCTTAGCATTTCCAATGGCCTGCACAGACCAGACAGACAAAGGTATGAAAAAAAAAGAGGGCTTTCTTGATTTCAGGATTGTATGTTTGTGGCAGCATGTGTCCCCTTTCTCTTCCTTACTTACAGAAACCCTCTGTTCTTGGGATGACAATGAAATGAGCTAAAAAACAAAACAAAAACTTGAAACTCTTCTTTTTCCAGCCTCTTATTCCTGAGGATGGCCAATGAGAGTAATGAGTTCATTGGTGGGCTCTTCAAAGGGGACTACCCAGGTGCAATGGAAGGTGCATCCCACTGTCCCTCTTCTCTTCTTCCTTCTTCCTTGCCTGGAATGCACATGTGATGGCACCAGCTATAGCAGTTATCTTGGAACCATGAGGAAAAGGCCTAAAGAATCACAGAGACCTTAGCTGTGACATTCTTGAGCCACTAAAACAATACCAGTGCCCACTAGCTCTGAACTTTCTGGAAAAAAACAAACCTTCCTGTACTTAATACACTTTGATCAGTTCTACATGAGTAGGCAGTCAAATGTCACTCCCAACTGACAAATAATATCTTCCTAGCAATAGGCCACAAATTGACACTCCTTCCCACCTCAGGAAGCCATCAACCCTCTTGGTATTTCTTCTGCAGCATCAGGGTTACAGTTCAAAACAATAGACGATAATTTTTAAAATGAGTGGATATGGAACTAATTTTATTGTGTGAAGATTTGCTTCCTATAAAACACCATGTTGCCAATGCATTGGTAAAGAATACATTAATATTTAATTCCTTTCACATGCTTACATTTTTAGGTGGATAAAACACTTGAAAAACATCTGCTATAAATTCTCAGTGGTCTAGAAAATTTGAGGCACAAAGAAGTTGAAAGAAAAGCCAAAATCCCAACCTACCCCTCAAGTCCCACCCAGCCCAATACAAGCAGAAGAACAATTAGTGTCTCCTGACATCCCAAAACCATGATGCCTGGTGGCCATCTATTATTGACAAGGCTGGCAGAATAGTGAGAAGCAAAAGGTCACAAAGTTGACCTATAACTAATGCTCCTGAAAACATGCCATTGAGTTGTTACTGAACAACTGTTTCTGTTACTGAGATGAGTAGAGGGAGGCGCTGAGTTATACAACCACCTGCTCACAGAAATCTAGGCCCAGCTCTGCACCAGGGAAGCTGCTGAGCCCAGGACTGGCCTCCATTCACCACCCTCCAAGTATAGAGGATGCCAAGTTCCAAATGGGTCAAAATGTCCCTATTTCCATCCTACTACCATAGCCTTAGCCTAAACATTGTCACCTCTTTCCTGAACAACTTCAATGGGCTCTCAACGGTCTCCCTGGTCCCACTCCCATCTTCTACTTGCTGTCAATTCTCCACTCTACTGCCACGGTGATTCCTCTAGAATGTAAACCTATTATACTCCTTGTATAAAACGCTTCAGTGGCTTCCACTGCCCTCTGAGATAAAACTTTCAAATCCTCAGCATGGCTTATGTGCTTGGCAGGAACCAACCCATCCCTGCCTCTAATCTTGCCCTTGGTCCCGGCTTCTAACAATCCTAACTCCCCTTTTCTTTCTCCAAAGCCCTATGCTCTCTCTGCCCTCACCCAAGCTTCCCATATGTAGTTCCCTCTTTTCCCACAGCTCCCTGCACCTAGCCAACTCATCTTCCTTCAGGTCTCAGCATCGATGTCACTTCTTCAGGCAAGCAGGCCTTCCCTAATCCTGAGGCTAGGGGAGCACCTCCTGCCATATGCTCTTCTAGGACCTACATTTCCCTTTTCTTCTCCTTAGCCCATATGCAGTTAACCCTCTGTGTTCATGAGGGCAAAGATTATACATCTACTTCAGCACAGATTCTCTAGCACCCAGTACATGGTAAGCGCTCAAAAATTTGTAAGTGAAAGAGTAAATGAACCTGGGTTTCAG
The DNA here is from genome assembly GCF_009828535.3 of Hylobates moloch. Lineage (NCBI taxonomy): Eukaryota > Metazoa > Chordata > Mammalia > Primates > Hylobatidae > Hylobates > Hylobates moloch. Next base: position 29,598,877 of record NW_026652280.1, on the reverse strand, counting down.
TTTTTCTCTTGTGAAATATAAGTACTGGACTCCTTGTCCTCATACGTAACTTGCCACTGCAAAGTCTTGCAAAAACCAGTTGGAGTCACAATATACACTTTTTACTTTAGGGTTTAAAATGTATAAAGCAACCTATACATTACAGACACAGTATATACCTCTGGAAGGAAGTGTAGGGGGACAAAGTACAACCTTGGTATGTTGGATTGCTCTGAAGGGCATCTTGGTGCTTGGAACATGCCCAAGGTCAGGGCAAGGCTACAGCCTGGCCAGCCTGATGTAACTCTCAGTCACCTAATTAGAAGAGTTTATGTCATCAGCTTCCTCCAACCAAAGGCGATGGGGACTCACGCTCCTGGCACCCACAAACCTTGTCATCTTAGCAGAGGCCTCAGTGTACCCACTTTCCTTGCACAAAGAGTCTCAGCCTTTAAGGCCCCACAGGACAACTGCAGACTGCCAGACTTCAGTAAGCCAATTTCCACTTGAAAAATGGAAAAGGAGGCTATATTTCCTAAAATGTTGGTAAAAGGCATTTCCCAGACCTTCAACATAAGCCAGGCCCTGGGCTGGGCCCCTTATAATCTCATTTAATGCTGCCAAGAACCCTACAAGATAGGCATTACTAACTTTCACCACACTTATGGGAAAACTTAGGCTTAGCAAGGTCAAGTCACATGCTTGAGGTCACATGCTAGGAAGTGGCAACCCCAAGACAGAAATTCAGATATACCTGAATCCAAAGTCTGCGTTCATTCTACCTACATGGCATCACAGCACTCCTCCATACTCTGTCTCCTCCAAACCACTCACTACCAGACAGAAAGCCACCACACATGTGGGCAACTTCTCATGGCTCAAATAGCCAAATCAAGTCAAAGGATAAAGATAGATATTAATCCTCACCTATATCCTTTTTTTTTGAGACAGAATCTCACTCAGTCGCCCAGGCTAGAGTGCAATGGCACGATCTCAGCTCACTGCAAGCTCCGCCTCCCAGGTTCACGCCATTCTTCTGCCTCAGCCTCCTGAGTAGCTGGGACTACAGGTGCCTGCCACCACACCTGGCTAATTTTTTTTGTATTTTTTTTAGTAGAGATGGGGTTTCACCATGTTAGCCAGGATGGTCTCGATCTCCTGACCTCGTGATCCACCCATCTCGGGCTCCCAAAGTGCTGGGATTACATCCTCACTTATATCTTTTTATGTAAAAGCAGGGAGAAGCCTCTCAGAAGATGCTAGAAAACCAACTAATTACTATGAAACCTAGTAAACAAAGCATTAAACATCTACTTTCCAGTGTAAACTGTATCTCAGGGCAATTAAGTAGTTGGTGAGGGGACGTTTCTCTGCACAGATTTATTCCAGCTAATACATGCAGGAGGTGTAACAGAATGACAATATCAGCATTTTGTAACTGCTGATGAATTAATAGATCTAGGCATAATCAATAGCTGCTCACATCACAAAAAGACAGCCAGATTTTCTGTGCCTCCTAATGGAGGCCCAAGTACCACATCTTAAGGATTCCTGTTAAAAAAACAAAACAAAACAAAAACTAAAGCAGCCTCTAAATTTTACTATGCCTTTACAGGAAATAAAGTAGACAAAGGCACGAGTTAACGTCATACAGATGTAATCAGCAAAGACCAGTTGGTGGAAAATTCTAAAGGAGAAGCTCATTTCAACAGATAAGTTTCAATTTCAAACTTTTAATTTCAAATTTCTTACTTTCTAAGATAGCAATAAGACCTTTTACCATATCTGAGATCATTCCTTGTGATAGCTTAGGACAACTTTGCCCAAGGTCTAAAGATCATTGCCAAAAGATTGGCCCTCCTTACTTTACTAGGCTACTTTGCAAAGTGATATGATAGATCTAAAAGTACTGGAACAACAATTCTGAAGGAAAATCGGGTATATCTAGTAAAACTGAACATGCATGCACCTAACAAATCAGCAATTCTACTTCTAGATGTTACCTAGAGAAATTCTCACATAATTCAAGTAGGCAAGAATGTTCCATTCAGGCTATATTTAATAATAAAAAAGAAATACAACCCAGATGTTCACCAGTAGGGAAAACGTAAATAAAATGTGGTATATTCACACAATCAGATGCTATAAAGCTGTTAAAAGTAATAAACTAGAACACAGCTCATGGATTAATAAAAAAATGTAGAGTGAAAAGTTGCAAACTGGTTGATGGAATATGATACCAAGTACATATGGTATAACAATCTTTTTGATGCATACAGAAATACACGGTGAAATAAAAATGGACTGAAATAATTTCAGTGTAATTGATTGTACAGTAAAGAGGTATGTATCAAGTAGTATGAAAACACAGATAAGGAGCAAAAACAACCATGCCCCAGTATGGGAAAAGCTCTAAGAAGTGGAAAATTGAAGTGGATCTTAAAGTGAGCAGAATTCTGACAGTGGGAAAGAAGAAGAGATTCTATAAATATAGTGTGGACAAAGGGACAGGGTTATGTTACAAAATAAACAAGTTTGAAGTGGCTAAAGTATGTTGATACATGAAAGAAAACAGGAGATAAGATTGGTAAGGTGTGTTGGGGGCAGATTCTTGTAAAAATTGGTTAACAGTGTCTGGCTTTCTTCTTTGCCCTAAAAAGCGTGAACACTTAGCCAGGCACTGGTAAGCCAGCACTTAGAAAGGCCGAGGCGGGTGGATCGCTTGAGCCCAGGAGTTTGAGACCAGCCTGGGCAATGTGGCAAGACCCTGTCTGTACTAAAAAATACAAAAGGTAGCTGGGCATGGTGGTGCATGTCTAGTAGTCTCAGCTACTCTGGAGGCTGAGGTAGGAGGATTGCTGGAGCCCAGGAGGAAGAGACTGCAGTGATCGTGTTCATGCCATTGCACTTCAGCCTGGGTGACAAAGCAAGGTCCTGTCTTAAAAAAAAAAAAAAAAAAGCAAATCCTGAAAATAACATATCTGGTTTTAGTCATCATTTTTGCTAGCTTCACTCTAGCCTCCTTTCTTTTTTTTTTTGAGATGGAGTTTCCCTCTTGTTGCCCAGGCTGGAGTGCAATGGCACGATCTTGTCTAGCCTCCTTTCTTTCTCCCAGAATAGGGGCATTCTCTGTGGCTCTCAGAGTTGTCTGCCTGCAAAGTCCAGTCACTCCGAGAAATGATGTGATATCTCTGGCCTAAATTTGGGTTCTGTTCCTCCTCTAACAGTCTCTTGATTACCAATGTTCTTTTAATCAGTGCAGACTTGTGAACAAATCATTCCTCGGATGCTGACAAGCTCTTAAACAGAACAGGGTCAGAGAGTGCTGGTGGTGACAATAAATCATCCCAGTGCACCCCGACCAATCTTAATCCATCCTCAAGTCGCCTTTAATTCCAACAACTGCCACTTAGCATAGACCACTGGGACGTCCACCTCCTCAGACCTTCAACTCTTGGTCTCCCCAGGAGGTGTCTGCAGCTGCTGGGCAGTGGACGCAATGAGACAACGCTGTGACCATAACCAATTGCTTTGTTGGGAGGTGCCATCCTTCCCGAGGATGGGGCAGAGCAATCAATCAGTAATCAGCTGTCTGTCCCCTGATTAAGACATGCTCTGTGCTGGTTATAACACTGAGCAGCCACAAAACTGATTGGGCTTCCTGATACAAGTTCCCAGATAGACTCGACTTCTGAAAAGTCGTGTTTTCAGACTTGGGAAGTGCAAAAGCCTCTTTCTCTGCTTGGCAACAATCTTTCTAATCCTCTCAGGGTTCTTCCTGGCTACAATTCTTCCTTTCCATGTTCATAGCCAAGACTTCTCTCAAACATAACACTTAATGACAGCTCAAGGGACAGTCTCTAGGATGACAAAATTCTCCATTTGACAGAAGAAACCCTCAGGACTTACATAATTTCCAAAGTACTAATTTGCACAAGGCAGAAAATTAATGTTTTGAGCTTGAACCACTGTAGCATTTATTTACATGACCATGTAAGATTAAGCTGGTTCATGTACACACTCCTTCAGACCTTAGCAACTGAAGCACACTGAGCATATGTCTTGTGTGTACATGTTGCTTTTCATCTCTGCCATGTCAAAGCACCCTGCTTTCCTACAGCCTAGCAGCCTACTCAGCCTATAATGGATATTCCAAATGTTAGATAATGTCAGACCACCGTGATTTTAAAAGCATTTCCAAAGCAAGAATTCAAATAGATACTTTCACACCCACATTCACAGCAGCATTATGCACAATAGCCAAAAGGTAGAAGAATAAACAAAATGTGGTATGACCACACAATGAAATACTGTTCGGTCATGAAAAGGAGCAAAATATTAATATATGCCAAAACATGATTGAACTTTCACAACATTATGCTCAGTGAAATAAGCCAGACACAAAAGGACTAGTATATGATTCCACTTGTGTGGGGTACCTAGAATAGGCAAATTCAGAGAGATTACCAGGGGCTGGAGGAAGGGAGAATGGAGAGTTACTGTTTAATGGGTAAATAATTTCTGTTTGGGATGATGAAAAAATTCTGGAAATAGATGGTGGTGATGGATGTACAAACATCGTGAATGTGCCAAATGCCACTAAATTGTACACTTAAAATAGTTAAAATGGTAAACTTTATGCTATGTGTATTTTATGACAAAATTGTAAAAAATTTCCCCATGTCGCATACATGTTTACTAATGTGGTGATCTGCCTTCACTAAATTTCCAACATGACTAATAATAACTACTTTGTTCAGTCTCTGGAGCTCAAAGAGGTTTCTTGTCTTTCATTTTGCCCAGAATAACTATTCTATTTCTAAAAGAAGTAGTACACTGTGTCTCCGATATCTTACTGCCTAAAAGATAGACAGAATCTTGAAACTCGGTCAAAGGAGAGATACTGCTTTCACTCTCATTTGAGGTAGAACATGAGGTTAATTGCGGAGCGGCTGTCTTAGCTGTTCAATATAGGCATGGTACATGGTCTAAGGAGGCCAAGGTCACAGTCCACAAACGGCTTCTGACCTGGACCATGGCCATGCCTCAGTTCGGGGCTCAGACTAAATGCTGGAGTAAATATGCTACCAATGAAATGTCAGAAAAGAAGGAGTCAAATTATGGTAAAGCCATTTATTCATCTATGTTTGCAGCCAATAAGACAGTTCAAAAAAGTTGAATGATATGGGGACAAGGCTTATGCTGTAATAGTTAGTAAAAAAGCTGGAAGAAAATATACCAAAATGTTGGATGATTATCAGCAGGCTGTAGTATTAAAGGGGATTATTTCCTTTCATTCTTTCATATTTTCCAGTGAGCCCTTCCTATCTTTTTAATAGGTCAGTGGTTCTTCAAGTGTGGTACCGAGACGGGCAACACCAGCATCACCTAGGAACTTGCGAGAAATACAAATTTGGGGGGCCCCTCCCAGACCCCTTCTGAATCAGAATCTCTGGAGTGGGGTCCAGCAATCTGTGCTTTAACAAGGCTTACAGGCAATTCTCAGGCACCCTCAAGTTTGAGAAGCACTGTAATGGAATAAAAGTTTTTCTTTTTATCTGTTTAGTACAAATGCCTTCAATTGTATTCACCATTTCCCAAATCTTGTAAGAACAAATACTGAAACTTGCTTTTCGAAAATTCTTAGTGAACAGGTTGTATCCTATTACTTAGCAGAGAATTAAAGTCCTCCAAGTAACGCAACTCTGAAGGCAGGAGATTTTGCCTGGATAATCAATGAACCCCTATGAATCAAAGACTCAGTTTACTCCTGCACTTGGTAAAGGAAGAGAGAAAGAGGGGACTGGGGAAGGTCCAGGCAAGTTCTTGTTTCTCTAAGTCCAAAATCATCTGAAAGACCAAACCCCATGGTGACTTGTGTCTCAGTCGATGGGGCTCAGGGCTCTGCATGGAAACCTGATGCTATCTTGGCAGCTTGCAGCTCAACTAATGTCTTCTTACTATTGTAAGTGTGATGACAGAAGGGAACTGTCCAATTAGAGATGGACTAGACAGACATAAAACAAAGGGACTGCCCAGGGCTGGCAGAAGGGCCTGCTCCTACCAACTGTAACCAAGACAACAACAAAGAGCTTTAGCTTCAAAGGTAGGGAACGAAAGCTGGCCTAGGGACCATGAGGCCATTTTGTTCTACTCCATCAAAATGAAGGTTTCATACAGAAAAGGGGGAAAAAGAGACAGCATTCTGATCCTAAAGCATGCTTAGTTATAGCAAGAACTAGTTTTTAGCAAACTTCTCTGGCCTGTAGTTGTGTCAACTGCTGTGAGCCCACCCTAGGCCAGCCCCTATCATGAAGGCTGAGGAGTGAAGACACAGACCTGCCCTGGCCAATTCACGCCATCATAGGGAACTGTTTTCTGAGGAGCTTCGACAGATACTAGGTTTTCACATACCTTTTGGCTTTATCTACCCGCTAAAAAGATAAGATGCCCAAATACTGTGGGTTGAAAAATATTCTATCTAGGCTTCCCCATCCCCGATGAAATTTGCCTTTCTGATCCAGCAGGCCCTCAAAGCTTCTAAGAGTTTCGGTGGAGCACTGATTTCTGACACGTGATGTCAGCAGGGAAGGGGACAGCAACAGAGGTGGAGGAGGTGGGGAGGGACAGTCACTGTCACTACAACATTCAGCAGAGTCAAGGGACATGGAGAATATGAGGATACTCTACCCAGTACTGGGAACCTAAAGACAAAACCAGGTCGACATCCATGGTTTTAGAGGCACCTTGGTAACTTTTCCTCCACAGTGGACAAAGGGCTCTCAGGAAGAGGCGTGAAGGCTGCCACCCAGGCTTGACACCCAGCAGTCTTGCTGCCAGTGGGAGGAGCTCCAGCCAGGAAGGCCAGGACACCTAGAAGGCTTTACCTCCATGATGGGACTGGATGCCAGCACCTTCTCTTCGATGTTGGTTTCACTGGCCGAGCCACCAACGGTGGCGAAATAGCGCATGGCATACTTGGCTGACACCGTCTTCCCGGCTCCAGACTCCCCACTGACTATGATGGACTGATTCTTCTCATCTCTGGAAGGAAAAAAGCTCTGATAAGTCACTGGCCATGGAAAGGCTCTGCTGCCATCCAGGGACTCTGTCTGACAAGGGCCTGAGCCTCACCGGGAGCATCTCTCCTACTTTAATGGATAAACGCAGAGGAACAGTGTAAAAATAGTCTGCCCTCCCCAACACCTGCAAACATCCTGAAAGCAGGAGGAAGAAAGCAATTCTAACAGGGCACATACCTTCATCTATGGCCTAGAGCAAGAGTGGTACAGACAACTGGCCACTCTCCCGAGTTCCTTCTGAGTGCAGTGCCCCTAGATCACTCCCTTACACACATCCTTTAAGAATTCACAAGCACACACAGACCAGGCGTGATGGCTCACGCCTCTAATCCCAGCACTTTGGGAGGCCGAGGTGGTGAGTCACGAGGTCAGGAGATCGAGGCCTTCCTGGCTAACATGGTGAAACCCTGTCTCTACTAAAAAAAAATACAAAAAAATTAGCTGGGTATGGTGGCACATGCCTGTAGTCCCAGCTATTTGGGAGGCTGAGGCAGAAGGATCGCTTGAACCCAGGAGGCAGAGGTTGCAGTGAGCCGAGATCGTGCCACTGCATTCCAGCGTGGGCAACAGAGCAAAACTCTGTCTCAAAAAAAAAAAAATTCACAAGCACACACTTTCGGTTATATCATCTCCCCTTTGTTTCTCTAACATTCCCATCTTGTGTCACTGTATACGTTACGATTTCTTCAAAAACACAGATCTTTTCTTCTCCACCTGCATTTGAGCCTAGCATGCCAGCAGACACAGTTTTTAACATTTTTGTTCATACAGGTAGGTCACAAAGGGCATGCTATTAGCCACCAAAATAATCTTGCCTCAAGTTTCTCAGAACTTTGATAAAACTATCAATTTCAATAAGTGGGATCTGAGTTAGACAGAACAGAGGGCAGAAAGAAGATACTCTACATCAGATAGAAACACCTCTGTAGTTATCCCTTTAAAACAGGTAGTAGGAAGACAGACAAGCAATGGAAAGAACAGCTCAGTGGGTCTCCAAGGAACATGAATGTCCCTAGCAAGCCATAGAAGCTGGTGTAAGGAGGGCCAGGCTGGTGCCAAGAGACCCAGGTTCTAAACCTGTCTTCATTTGGAAAAGAAGGGGGTTAGATTAGATGGATGTTCAAAGCAGAGAGTGAGGACAAATGTTTGGATCGCAGTTTCGGGAAATGGTTTGTAAGTGCTGTATTCCACCACCCACCTCCCATTCACAAACCCACTGTCAAGAGGGCAGGCACTCTGCTTTCACTCCCCAGTGTCTGTAACTGTGCCTGGCACAAAGTACAAACTCAATATATATCACTAAACTGGAAGCAACTTAGCTCTCAACTAATCTAACTCCCTTCTTTTCCATATGAAGACAGGTTTAGAACTTGGGTCCCCTGTCACCAGCCTGGCCCTCTTTACACCAGCTCCCATTGCTTCCTAGGCAGAGTGGGCTAGAAAAGAACAGAGAAGCACCACAGGGGCCTGCCCTGCCTTGCTAACTGTCAACATGAGTAGGCTGTAGCTTATCAGCACAGGTGAATGAATGTCGGCCTCTCTTCTGATCAGGGCTAACAGCTGGAAACATGGTGCGATGATACAAGGGAATGGTCCAATTAGAGACGGCCTAGACCGAAAAGAAGCAGGCTGGAGGTGGGAGCCGAAGGCAGAGTCATGAGGTAGCTGAGATGAAAAAATCCTTCACTATGAGCTGCTCTTCAAGGTCAGCAAGAAGTGTCCCAGCTCACACAAATGGTTAACAATGGGGATGGACCTGAGTGGACGTGGGTGGCTAGTAGACACTGTTGAGAAGGCAAAGCTGAAAAAAATGTATATTTCAAATTTGATACACAACCAACTACTTGAAAATGTATGTTGTATCCTACCCAGTATTTGGGGGATAGAATTACCAGTGTCTCTCTGAGATCCCTTGTAGTTCTGGGACATCATTGTAGTCAGAGCATCTGCTTCTCTCTCCTTGCTGCTGTGAAATCTCAAAATTGAAAGGTAGCCTTTAAAGCAGCCTGGGGATATTTATATCGCCTCTTCTCATTTAATTTTATAATACATCCCTAAACCTAGAGGATAATGACAGGTGTCACCTCTAATCTTAATATCTTCATTATCAAGTCCTTAGAGAACTGCTCAGAGCACAACCATCCCAGGCAACTAAGAACATCACAAGTTTGGCATTGTACCTCTGAAACAAACAAGTTTGATACCATCTTTAAAACTTCCTGGGTATCTGCAATAAGGAGAACTAGATTATAGCAGCCACACCCAAAAGTGTAGAGTTATGTCCCAAATTTGTGTTTAGCCCCAGATAAATGGATAAGTTTAGAATGTGTCTAAGCCTTGATCCTCAACAAAGAACCAGTTAGAATGCAGAAGTATATACTATCCCAAGTACTTAATAAGGATGCCGGGGAAGCAACACACAGATGCCAGGAGGGAATGAATCCCATCAGTGGAGGAGGGGAGATGGGTAAGTGCTGCCAGGCTCCTGCGTCAACACAGCACACACAGGATGCTGGACTACAAGGAGACCCAGTTGACAGGTTACACTCGGCAAAGACAAATGAGGCACATGCCAGCGATGCTTGTCACTGTTCACCTATGGTGTCAATAAGGGAATTCCCCTGCATATCACTGGGGAGTGACTGGAAAGTCATGCCCTTTTAAGGAAAGAGAGCAACTCATACAAGATGTGGAGAAAAAGTGGGCTCTTCTGAGGGGGTAAGTGGCCAGGAATCAAAAAGCGGGGGTAGGTCACGTGACAAGTGTCAAGAATTCAAAAAGAAGGAATCAAGGCAACGGAACAGTAAAACTGGCAGGATGCAAAAGGCAAATTTTGGAGTTCTGATAAAGTGGACATACATGGCTAAGAAATTATCAAGAGTTATAAAAAAAACCCACAAGTTTAAAAAATCTTTACATTTGAGGCTCTTTTGGGGAACAAGTCTTGGAAATCACCAATAGTGCTAATCCTGCCTAATTTCACGGATGTTAGATCTGATGCTGATAAGTAGGCTAAAGTCAGATAAATTCACTTCTTAGACCAACAAGCACCATTCAACAGCTTCCCTAATTCAGAGGTAAAATGTCTGGAAAAATTGATGATTTTTACTTAGCTTTATTGCACTTCTTTTGCACATACTAGGCACTTCCCTCCCTAGCCTAGGGTAGGGCTGGGCATGTGCCTGCCTGTAGTCCCAGGTACTCAGGAGGCTAAGGCGGGAGGATCGCATGAGCCCATGAGTCCAAAGGCTATGATAAGCTATGATCACACCACTGGGTAACAGAGCAAGATCTCAACTCTTAAAAAAAATAGAGGAGGGGTAGGTGCACATTAGGCATATATGCACTATTCTGTAACAGCCTGCAAAGTGCAGCGTGCAGCAGCTCTCCTACTGTGTTCTATGTACATATCCACTTTCCTGGAGCTGGAACCACAGAAATGGATGTTAAAGACAGACTTGAATTTGAACCTCAGTCGCACCACTGATTAGCTGTCTGACTTTGGACAAAGTAGTTAACTTATTTGACCTTCAGACCATCTCAGTTCAGTCTGTTAGAACTCTGATCCCTGAAGCCCAAGCTCTTCTAAGTAGTCACCATGATTAAGATACCTAGGTCTCTAATTCATTCTAATACTCCCGCCAGATTAAATTGCTAAAGCACAGTTCTAATTGCATTTTTCCCACTCAAAAAAGTTAAATAACTACTCATTGCTTATCAAATCAAGTCTAAGCTTTTTAGTTGAGCATGTAAACCTTTCTACAATGCATACTTCTAATGCTAAAACCGTTGATAAGTATGGGGTTTTGTGAAAAGGACACTGGGGTTGTAATCTAAAGGATCTGCCCTGAGTCCTGGGTCTGCTGCCAACAAACTCTTGGTAAGCCACTCACCCACATTATAGAGAATACTTCCCCATCTTATATATTTGCTGCAAGATTGTGAGATGATCTCTACATGTTTTTGTTTTTTGATACAGGATCTCACTCTGTCACCCAGGCTGGAGTACAGTGGCATAATCACAGCTCACTGCAGCCTCAACCTCCTGGGCTCAGGCAATCCCCCAACCACAGCTTCCCAAGTAGCTGGTATTATAGGCATAAGCATAGGCATAGGCATAGGCATAGGCTACCACGTCTGGCTAACTTCCCTATTTTTTGTAGAGATGGGGTTTTGCCATGTTGCCCAGGCTGGTCTTGAACTCCCGAGCTCAAGCAATCTGCCCACCCTGGCCTCCCAAAGTGCTAGAATTACAGGCATGAGCCATCGCCCGGCCTATATTTCTTATAAGATGATGGTATCAAGGTTCAGCCCAACAGGACTACTTGTCTTTGATGACCACACACTTTCCCACCACTGCTGTTTCTGGTATTCCCTCTACCTGAGGTAACCTTCAATATATATGCTTCTATGCAGTCCTGTCCATGTCTAACACCTGGACAGTCTGCCCTGACTCCCCACCCAGGCATCCTAGAAGGTAATTATTTCACCAGCTTGTAAAGTCCCCCATTACTTGCTTTGTCCTCCTTTTAAGACCTTGTCATATTTCACCTTCTTTTGAAGTCAGTCCCAGTGAGGTCATTTCACTTGCTGTGTGACTTTGGGTTGCTTCTGTTTTCTGGCCCTCCATCTTTTCATCTCTAAAGTAAAAGGCTGTGACTTGGACTTCCCAAGTGATACTGCCTACCTCTGACATTTGATGATCCTCTGACTAAAATCCTAACAGGAAGTAGGGGTAGGGAAAAGCTTAGTTTCAAACTGTGGATATTTAGGGCTCATTAAGAGGGAGATGTTTATAAGTATAGAATCTGACCCAGTGTCCTTCAAAAATATAACCAATGTGTGGCTTCATCCATTCACCCCAATGACTTGGCTGGCAACTTGCATCAATCTGCTTTTCAATGAAGCCACCTCTCCTGAGCCCAGTGAAATTCCTTTCATTTAGAGGAAGTAAACCATTGGCAAGGAATTTAGTACTCAGCCATGATTCAGGTCCACATGGTCTTCAGAAAGTCAAATAGCAAAAGGCTCTTGAAGGACTCAAACAAGAGTACGGGAGCCTGAGGTAAGGAACTTAGCCATTCTGCAGCTTCCAGGCAAAAGACCTGACAACCAACACATCCACACACACACCACCTCCCCAGTTCACAATGGCCCCCCCTTCTGTGACACCTGAGAGGCAGGACTTAGCTTCCGCTAAACTACCCTAACTCCTCCTAGAAGTTTCCCACCAAACCACTGCAGTGCTTTAGGCTGATGAGCAAGATCAAGCCCTTCCTTCCTCATTTCTGGGTGGGGCCACCTGGAGAGAGAGTGATGCAAGTGGCTGGCAGGGCACCCGAGGTCACTCTGCTCAAAGGAGAGGCCTGCTGATCAGCCAGGGAGGTACCCAGGGAACTCTGTTTTGAGAAATCCCACTAAGTGTTATCTTGTTTGGGTTTCCTGAGGGGCGTAATTTATCACCTGTGGTCTCCCAATCAGCTATATGTATACAGAACCCACATGGCAGCACTACTCAAAGCATCTCAGAGATGACAAAGCATCCCCAGGAAAGCTCCAGAGGCTTCACTCCCCAGCAACCAGCTTGGCTGTGACCAGTGAGGCCAAGTGTCCCACTGCAGACTTGGGTGGCACCCATGGTATCCTCCCTCCTCAAACACCAGGTTCTATCAGCCACACTCAGTTCACACGTCACTAAATGAGGGCTCGCTGTCGGCAGGCTCTGTGCTTTCACCTCGAATCCCCAGGGCTCCTGGCATCCAAGCCTATCCCTGGCACCTCCTCTATGTAAGTGGCACCAGTATCTACTCATTCACTCCAGCCAGAAACCTAAGAGTCACTGGGGATTTCTCCCTTTCCCTCAAGCCCTGCATTAGCACATCCTATTGAACTTCTCTCCAGGGTGTAGTCTGTTTCCTTCTCTGTACCTTTTAGTCCACACCATCACCATCTCTGGCATACATTACAATAGCAGCTTTCCAGTCTGTACTCTCCTCCTCCTCTAACATGTCCTTCTTATGAAACTTTCTGAAAATGAACATCGGACCATACTTCTCCCTTGCTTTAAACCTTCCAATGGCATCCCTCTGCCCTCTAAATAAGACCCACATCCACTGTGTTCAAGGCCCCGGGGGACCGAGCACCTCTCTCCAGCTTCAGTGCATGCCACTCTTCTACTGGACGTGTTCAAGCCACACAGAGCTTCTTGCTTTATTCTCTCCCACGTTGCTGTGGCCTGAAGCTGTCCCAGTTCAAACTGATAATCCCCTTCTTTGCTCTCACAGCTCTTAATGCCTGGTACTCAATCACATCCTGCCTTATGGCAGCTCATCGATAACTGCTGTTTAATGTAATTAACTAACCATTTACTTACACCATGCTCAAATGGTTTATGAGACTCTTAGTATATAGACTTTGCTTAAGATTCATAAGATCACTGGATGCCAGTCTTCCCATTTTAAATAAGAGAAAACAGAAGTTTGGAAAGGTCAAATGATGCACCCAGAATTCCTTAGCCAGTGAGACACTGAGCCCAGATTCAAACTCAGGCTTCCATCTCCTTGCACAATTTTCCACCAGGTTATGCTGTATTATCTTACACTCCTGTATCTCTGTATTATCATTACACTCCTTCCTGTATAATAAAGCAGACTTTAACAAATCCCTCCATAATAAACTTAGCCTCAGTATAAGATTAAATATGTAATGGGGTCATCAGTGCTGGCTGGCTTGACATCACTTCTCTAGAAGGCCTCCACCACCCACCCTTAACCATCCTACCTTCATAGCACTCACTATACAGTGTACTAACATTTTCCTCATCTACTTACTGTTCCTCCCACCTTGATCTCCCCACTAGAACCTAAATCCCATGATGGTCAATCTCAGATACAAGGACTTGGATGAGTGATCTGGCACCTGGATTTTAAGAGGAAGTCCTCAGCAAGGGCTGTTACGTATAGCAGTACAGGCTGAGCCCACCGTCTGGAGCCCCCTTCAAGTTGTACAAGTTACTGCCTGCAAACTTTGTCGTCCCTGCCCTATGCTCAGCCCTCCATGATTCACCCACAGGAAGGGGACTGACATGTGTGTATGGGGAACGGGAGGGAGTTGAGCCTCAGACAGGTACAACTCTATTTACCTGAATTGGAAACTCCCTGAGCAGATGAAGAGGTGGGAACAACACTCACTTAGGCCCGACACACACCGTGGTTGCAAAACAGGAAGAAGCGGAAGCCTGGCTTGCCAAGCCACCACAGAAAGGACATCCCATTCCCAAACTGGTCATGAAGCCCCTCTATATCATTTCATCCTCTGTGACATATCATCTGAAGATTTAGGTGTATCAACAGAATATATTCTGTTCACTAATGGGATAATCAATCTACTGCTTCTTGTCTGTGTCTACATGCTCTAATCATATAGTCAACACTATCACCAAAACACAGATCACCGACAATAGTTTTTAAAAAGAAGGACTATGCTAGAGAATAGAATACATATAATTTTAAAATAATTTCTGTCCAACAAAGATATTTGTATAAGTACCATGGAGAGTATTAATACTTGGAAGACAGGGTAGAAAAATACAGTGACAATGAATCTTGGAAACGATGGTGACTTAAAATGATAATAGTATATATGGGCCGAGCGCAGTGGCTAACGTCTGTAATCACAGCACTTTGGGAGGCCGAGGCAGGCAGATCACTTGAGGTCAGGAGTTTGAGACCAGCCTGGCCAACATGGTGAAACCCCATCTCTACTAAAAATACAAAAATTAGCTGGGTGTGGTGGTGGGTCTTGTAATCCCAGCTACTTGGGAGGCCGAGGCAGGAGAATCACTTGAGCCCGGGAGGCAGAGGTTGCAGTGAGACGAGATTACGCCACTGCACTACAGCCTGGGCGACAGAGCAAGACTGTCTCAAACAACAACAACAAAAACTAAATATGGTATATTTTCATGATAAATTCAAACAAGTGAAATGAAACAACATAATACTAAGAGATACAAACACACAAAACTATATTAATATAAAAAACCTATTATAGTGAGGAAAGTTAGATAGGAGGAAGAGTCCAGTGGAAAGAAAAATCAGATTGGGAGAACAAAAGGTTATGTGGGGAGAGAAAAGTAAGGTTGGGGAACAGAGGCAGGTTAAGATAGAGGTCAAGTCAGGTGAGAAGGTATATGGAAAATTACCATAAGTCAGATTTGGGCTCAAAACAGAGCCATATAATTACAATTAGTCTAACATTCAAGGGCTTCCTCCCAAGGTTGGGAACACTATAAATAACATTTCTGCTGCGAGAAGGGGCTGGGCCAGAATGCTCCAAACAAGAGAGTCTACAAACCCTTCCAACAAGACAGCCAGGCCTGAAAGTGGGAAGGAGATGTGTCTCAGGCACCTGGAGGCAGGGCACTTGTGTGATGGGTTCTCTAGGCCCAAGGGCTGAGCAGGTCCTGGGTTCCTGGGGAGGGATGTCCCCATGCAGTCTGCCACCAGGTGGTGACATTTTACTCTACCATACCCTCCCTACCAGTGCAGGGCACCACTCAGCCACAGTCCAGAACTGAAGCCAAGCCATTCAGGAAGGCTGTCATGAATATTCACTGGAAACTGTGTAATTGGCATTTGGCAGGTAGAGTCCCAAGTGTCTACTTGGTAAGATGAAAATGAACCTTCTGATAGTGTAAGAGATAAGTACTTAGTACATTTAATATCCAATATCATTTTCCCACTTCAGTTAAACAGTGGCCCTCGGAGTGCTAAGCGCTATTTATAAGCCTCTCAGGTGTAGTGTGATATAGGCAGCAGCGAAATGAATCTGTCCCTTCCTCTTGCTGGCTATTCCCAAGCGGGGCTGTCTCCATCTCAGATGAGATACCATCACAGAAAGAACCCGGGGAGTGCCACCCAGCCCACCCCATCTTGGGCAGACAGGCCAGACAGAGGGAGACAGAGCACTGATTAGGGCACTCCTCAGTGTAAATGGGAATTTGCCAATTCCCTTGCTCTTAAAATAAGGGTCTGGAAGATTATCCCTAGGATCTCCTGCTACTCCCATATTCTGTGATTCCAGATCCAGGTTATATGGGAGCTGTGTGATACAGTCTATATCAACTGAAGTTTATAGAACTGCTAATGTCCAAAATACACGGAATTCAGAAAGCTGCAGGCTTAGATGAAAGTGAGCAACAGAGGCACGTGTTTCCTGTGATTTTATGCTTTACAGACTTATTCTAATGTTGTCATTAGCTAGGGGTGAACTATGATATACACATATAGAATGTGTAGCCTGTCAGACCAAATAAACATCACTTTTCAAACTCACTTATTTCACTTGTTCTTGGAAACTATTTTGCAGTGAGGGAGTATATTCAAGTATATTCAAATAAAATGACTTTTCCTTGGCCAGTAGCTGGCATTTCAGCCAGGTGCATGTGAGTCCCTCATTCCAAAACCCATCCTCTTTCTCTATACCACACTGTCTCTTTGGCATGCCACCAGTATGATACAAGTCTTGTATTTTTCCTTTGACAGATACTGCTTCATCCACACATTTTTTAAAATTTAGGGCATCATGGTGGCCGGGCGCGGTGGCTCACGCCTGTAATCCCAGCACTTTGTGAGGCCAAGGCGGGCAGATCACAAGGTCAGGAGATAGAGACCATCCTGGCTAACACGGTGAAACCCTGATTCTACTAAAAATACCAAAAATTAGCCGGGCATGGTGGCGGGCACCTGTAGTCCCAGCTACTCGGGAGGCTGAGGCAGGAGAATGGCGTGAACCCAGGAGGCAGAGGTTACAGTGAACTGAAATCGTGCCACTGCACTCCAGCCTGGGCGACAGATTGAGACTCCGTCTCAAAAAAAAAAAAAAAATTCAGGGCATTTTTGAAGGTCAATGTCCGCACCTTCCTCACTTCTCCAGGTGGCCTCTGAGGTGATCTCCTCTTCTTTTGTGATTATAACTGCTGCCCACAAGTTGTCCACACTGGTATTTCCCCAACCCAGATACCTCCTCTGAGAGCCAAACACATATGCACAACTGCCCACTGGACAACTACATGCGGAAGGTGCACAGGCGCTCCAAGGCCTGCACATCCAAAACAGTGCTCTTTAGCTCCCCACCAATCTGTTCCTCATCCTGCATTCCCAAGGGATGGCTCAGCAATGAGCAGGGAATCTGGGAATTGCCCATGACTCCTTTCTCTCCTTTACTCCTTGAGGCCAAGCTGACTGTACTGCTTTGAATTTTTTTCTAATCCACCCCACGAAGCCCTGTTCCACCTCCTTTCCCTCCTAGATGCTACCACAGCAGAACTGGTCTTCCCATGACAATTCTATCCCCTACTCAATCCATTCCCCCTCATTGCTGCTGGAAACATATTTCCAAAACACTCATCTGAATGTGTCCAGGCCCTGCTTAGCACCCTTGCACCAGGCCCTGTAGTACGGTGGGTATAGTTAGGGCCTCTGGCACTCCAGGCCCTGCATGAGCTGTTCCCAGAGACCATTCCAAGCAGAGGTGCCAGGCTGTGCAAAGAGTGGCACAGCATAGGTAGTGTTCAGGGAAGAGGCACTGCTGACTGCGGAACCATTATTTGCTCACCATAGAGTGGTTTCAACCCTGGCTGTACATTAAGAAGTGCTCATGGAGCTTAGGAAACTACTTCTGCTGGATCCCACACCAGACCAATTAGATCACAATCTCTGGAGGGTGAGGCCCAGATATTTGTTTTTAAAATTCCACAAGTGCTTCTAATATTCTACTAGAACAGAGTTCTGCTAGGGTTAAGAAGCACTGCTACAGACTCAGCTTTATTAAACAGGTCACTACATAAACATGTTAAGGAACTGTCGGCAATTCAATACCTTGTAACTTGTTCGTGGTCAACGTTAGCCTAATACAACGTACCACTGAACTGAAAGATGAGCTTGAAGAAACTAAACAGCCTTTAATTTATGAATGTATTAACTGCTCTTCCTGGCTGAAGAAAACAGAAACCTTATTAATTCCAAGTTCTAGCTACTCGCTTATGATAAATCACCTAGAAATACAAACAGTTTCCTCATTCACTGGATTTACATTGTTGACAGCCATACAACTGAAATAATGACTGGTCAGCTTTGGATGTCAGAGGCAAATAGACGCACATGCATTAAGTTTCAAGTGCAAATCCTGTTTATCCCCCAGGCCCAATTCAAAGGCCATCCTAGAAAACTTGCCCAGAAAATTCACCAGAAAGAAAGTGCTTCCCCTTCCAGGGAACTATTGCTCAGCACCTGGGTGCCCCTTCTGTGGCTGCTACCTTCTCTTCTCCTGGGTGACATTGACTGCAAAGCAGCTGAATGGTTTGTTGAAAGCCATGCTGTAAATTCAGAGCCCAAAGTAGACAAAGGTCAGCATTCCTTCCTCCTCCCATGCAAGGACCCTTCAAACACATCATGGGTCCAACCACAGGAGAGGCTGCTTCGTAAACCATCTGCTTCAGACTGAAGGCATTCTAGCAAAGACATCATCAACCTCACAGCTTAGCAGATAATTCATGTAACTGTGGAACTCAGAGCAAGCACACAGAGAGCGCTGGCTGTACTTATTGAAAGCACTCTTTTATTCATGAGTCTCTTTAGTACAATGTCCCAAAGTCTGTGGATCCTGGGATACAAATGAATTACATCCATAAGGTCGCTAAACAGATGTGAGTCCTTGAAAGGCAGACTCGCTTTAGTGGGCCAGAAAAGACCCAATAATGAAAAACAAATCAATCATTCATTAGGCTGGCAGGAAAACTTGCTGACCTCAGAAACATGTCTAACAAAACTAAAATTGAAGAATACTACCCACTTATTTCAGCCACACCAGTCTTGGATTGGTAACATCTGGGAAATCCTGGCCTACAGGTCTGAGTATGCCAACTCCATGCCTCCACACAGCACCTTAGGCTTCTGAGGCATCTCTCCCAACTGCACCTACAGCCTGAGATTTTAAGATGACAAATGACACCATTTCAATAGATGAGAAAATGACACTTAAGCACTGAGCTTCTGCAATAGCAGCCTCAGGCCCAAAACAGCCAGCCCTCTTGAGAGAATCACAGATTCCCTCACTAACTTGGGCTCAGTGAGACAGTAACCAAGATCTTGCTTGTAGTAGTTCCAATGGATTACTCACCTCCCTGCCCTCTCTCAAGTGTCCTTTTATACAGCACAGATATAAGTGGCCAAGAGTTAGCAATAAAATAGTAGACTTAGGTAACACAGACAACCAAAACTCACAGTCATTATCAGTTCTACCCGACTTCAAGATCACACCCAAAACCTAAGTTTTCCCTTCTGACAACATGAGGCAGGTCAGAAAACACTCACTTGCTTCACAGAGACAGTAACAGTACAGAGCCAAAAAGATTTATCCAAAGCTTGGGTTTCCCTGGCAGGACCCAGTGCTGCTCCTTCCCCCTCCACTGTCTAGCCCAGTAGAGGGGCTGGCAGGGAGAACTTCCCACAAGTTACAGCCCCAGGTGCCCCTGGGTATGCCCGCTGAGTCACCATGGACAAGAATCCAAGACACAGAGCTCTACTTCCAAGTCAGGAATCTCTGACCCCCTCAATTGTAGTCAATTTCTCTAGCTTCTTCCTTCAAATTCTTTACTTAAAAAAGTAGTAAAACCAGGTTGTATCACAAAAATGACACTGAGGTGGCCAGTGTTAGGAAGAGAAACCCGGGGCCCAAAGAGCTCACAGTTAAGAGAAGCAGAAACAGAAAAACTGATTAACTAGCAAATATTTTGTTTTACAAATGTCTACATAAAAAAAGTCCCAAAATTATAGAGAAAATGGATGAGAAAGGAAAAACAACAACAACAACAACAACTACGGGTATGGTTAACTTAACAACAGAAGCTATACAGAGTTATTTATTAATGATAAGGCAGTGGTCTTCTTTAAAAAGATTTTGAAAGGGCATTTCCACCTCAGGCAAGTTATTTCATTTCTGTAAAACTTGGTTTCCTCATTTCTAAGAGAACGTATTAATGATCCCCTAACTCTCTCATTATGGTGGTGGTGAGGTGCGTAACGTGCCATCAGATTGGGCGAGATACAGCCTACAATTTGGTGACATTAGTTCACTGTAATGTGGCATCTACTGCCCTATCTCCCTCAGTAAATGAAGCCCAGACTCTCCTTACAGATCTGCCAGAGCTTTTTAAGTGTCCCCACTCTACCATTCTGGCTGGATGAGGAGCCCAAAGGGGACAGCTGCTATTTTACACGGAGTGTTTTCTCTCCCTGTAGGATGGGAAGGATGTCTGTTCTACCCAAGTACCTACAAACATCTCAGCCCCAAGGGAATGAAGGTGGGGTTCAGCTGTTACAACTATTAGGCAATTTTTTACTGCACAGCTCCCTTGCATAAAATTTTGAGCTGTGTAACTAAGTGTAAGAAAAGTGCTCCCTTGAGGGGCTGATGCTCAAGTAAGAGACCATGCCTAGCACATCTAAGACAAGAGAAGCATCTGTGTCAAAATACATCAACAAGCTGAGGGCTCAGAGAAGATGACCCTGGGGGAAGTCTCCTGGAATTGGGGGTCTTGTTAGATTTCAAAATGTTAACAGCCCTAAGGTTGATCTTGACCAAGAATTAGAAGTTTGTACAGACAGAAGGGAAGCTGAAAGACAGGAATTCCCTCTGCAGTGGGTTCATGGGACAGGGACCAGTGGGCTGAACCAAAGACAGAAATGTGTGGGCTTTTTCTAACAATTTTGGGTACAAACAAGTTCTTAACTATCTTGTGCACTGGAGGGAAATGAACCCCTCTGACCTAGTGAACTTCATTTTTGATCAAAAATTAAACTATGGCTCTCCCCATGAGTAGAGGAACTGTTTTATTTGACCACTCCTTTGGCTGGGTAATGTAATTAAAGCAATCTTCAAATATTTCCAGGATCAGAATTTGCTTGTTTTGCTTAAATTTTTTCTTAAACTATTCTGGGTGTTCCTTTAATAATTTTAATTCTTGAAATCTGGCTATTTTCAGTAATAGTTATAAGAAGTCCCTTAACATTTGTAAAATCCCAAAAGGTGAAATTTTTTTAGTGTTCTTTAGTGTTTTATTAGTGTCATCTGTCAAAATCTACAGGCATTTTCAGTTTTAAGTTAAATATTCTGTTGGCACAGCGGGTGTGCCCAGGGCAAGGGAAGCCTGCTTCTTGGTAGTTGTCAATTATCTTCTTTGGGGACACATGAAGTCACACCACATTATCTCATCCCAATACAGCTTCCAAGGCCCCAACTTCTGTGCCATCGAGGTGAGCAAGCACCTCCTCCAGGTGCTTGCTGTAGCCCCTGCTGAATAAACAGCTTCTGTTGTAAGCAGCACGTCCTGCCTGTTAGGAGCTCTCTGGTATGAGCACTGTGATTGTGCTCCATGGGATATTTGGTAAGGGCTGATCTGGAACATATTAAGATTCTTGCTGGAACCAGAGTCACCTCCAGTACTGGTCATCTTGAGCACTATGGGCTCCAAGACCAGGCTGGAAAGCCTACCTCGAAAACCTGTTCAGCAATCACAATTTGGCGATACATTTTGCAGAGCCATCTTACAGATGCCCAACTGGTAGAGAAGGGACACAGGGAAAGGGCCAAAGATGGGAGGTATCAGAGAGTAGGCAAGGCCTTCAGATCCCAGGAAAGCATGATCAGAGTGCCATGCAACCCAAAACTTGAGGACTCTGCTGGCCAGTTGATTAACTGTTTCATTAATCTCATTCTTTTTCTTTTTCTTTTGTTTGCCTTACTGTGCCTGACTCTCAATTCCACCAAAATATATATTAACCCATGATCCAATCCTATGTGAACCCAATTCCTAAGGGTTTAAGCCTTCATTTTATATTTAATAAAACTTAGAGTTTAAAGGCTGGCATCTAATTTGGAGAAATCCCCTTTAAAATAAAAAGGTAGATTTATTTCCATATTGGTTAGCATGTGCAGTAACTGAATTCTTTAACGTAATGTATATCTATGAAATACAAAACAACCTTCTTGGACAGGATTCTTTACAATGTGTATTATTCACACCTACCTCTGCCCTCGTCCCACCTGTCGCAATCTCACTTTATCCAATCTAGGCTCAAATGATACCACCTAAGAGACATTTTTCCTGTCCACCTTCTCTAAAATATCTTCTCCAAACCTGTCACTTTGCCTTATTTATGGTGACATCTGAGATGTAATTCACATATCATACAATTCACCCATTTAAAATATACAATTCAAAGGTGCTTACAGAGTTGTGCAACCATCACAATAGAACACTTTCATCACCCCCCAAGAGAAACCCCATACCCATTACCAGTTGCTTCTCATTGCCTACCAATCCCCACACCTTGCCCTAAACCCCCTGACCCCCAGGTTGTGTCTACCCCCCACACCAAATCTATACTTCCTCCTACACTACCCCATCCCTAACTCCTAACCCCTAAAGCTACCCCTATGCCAAATTTAACCTTACCCTCTTCACCCCATCTCTACCTCTATCTTAAATCTACTCCACCAATCTACCCTACCATCCCCTACATTAATCTACTTTCTGTACCTACAGATTTTCCTCTTTGGGACATTTCACATAAATGGAATGAATAGAATATGTGGTCTTTTGTGACTGACTTATTTACCTTAGCATAATTTTTCATTTTGTTTTTGTTTTTTTGAGACGGGGTCTCACTCTGTCGCCCAGACTGGAGTGCAGTGGCATGATCTCAGCTCACTGCAACCTCCACCTCCTGGGTTCAAGTGATTCTCCTGCCTCAGCCTCCCAAGTGGCTGGGATTACAGGCACGTGCCACTACTGCCTGGCTAAATTTTTTTTTGTATTTTTAGTAGAGACGGGGTTTCACCATTCACCATGTTGGCCAGGCTAATCTTGAACTCCTGACCTCAAATGATCCACCCGCCTCGGCCTCCCAAAGTGCTGGGATTCCAGGCATGGGTCACCGTGCCCGGCTACCTTAGCATAATTTTTCAAGGGTTCATCATGTTGTAGGATATATCCATACTTCATTCCTTTTTATAACCAACAATATAATAACCCATTGTAAGGACAGATTATATTTTAATTTTTTAGCTGATAGACATTTGGGTTGTTTTCACTTTTTGACCATTATGACTAATGCTACTATAAATATTCACGAAGAAGCATTTATGTGAGCATGTGTTTTCATTTTTCTTGGGTTAAATGTTTTATAGGTATAATAGTAGCTTTGTGAATTTTCTTGAAGGACAGTTGTTGAAAATCTCATACTTCGAGCCCATCAAAATCTAATTGTTAAATCAAAAGATGAGACACAGCATACTGTTCAGAAATCATTCCAATCACTATTCCCCAAATAAGCTGATACCGTGTAATACCACTGATCATTAGACTGGTTTAACATTCCTCACTCCCAGAAATGCCAGTTAACATTAAATTCTAATTAATTGCCCATAGAAATTTTCAAGTATTCAAGTGTACTTTAAACACAGAAACCAACTTAGGGATTTCAATATGATTATTTGGGTAGTTGTTTCTGTTTCTTGCATGTGACTCAAATATGAGTTCAAATGGGTCTCTTTTAAGTGTTTTTTTCTCCAGTCACTCAGCCCTTTCAAAAGAAATATTTTTAATATGTATTTTTAAGAGACAGGGTCTGGCTATCTTGTCCAGGCTGGAATGCAGTGGCTATTCGCAGATGTGGTCATAGCTCACCACAGCCTAGCACTCCTGGCTTCAAGCAATCTCCCGCTACCTTAGCCTCCTGAGTAGTTGGGGTTACAGGTACATGCCACCATGCCCAGCTAGTCACTCATATCCTTTTGCTTGCCCATACATATACCCATTTTTTTTTTTTTGCTTGATGATACAGTCTACCTTATGTTGTAAAGAACTTTGCATTTGCATGTATATTTTCTGCATGTCTCCACCCCTTTTTAAAGATATGTTAAGATCTTAACTTCTTAAATTGTTCTTTCTTATATGCTATAACTGTCTAGAGAAGCCTTCGCAATCTTTTAAATGTCAACATGAGGACAACTTTTAAACTGGATTAATATGGTCAAGGCAAGCTTCATGAAAATAAGAATAGCTAACTCTCATATAGCACCTTCCGGGTGGCAGGCACTTTCTGTATATCAATTGATCATCAGAACAACCCTAGGAATAAGGTCCTATTATCATCCCCATACTACAGATGAGGAAACAGAGAGCTGCTATCACTTGCCTGAGGTCACACAGCTGGTTACTGGGCCAGCTAGCTCTGGCATCCAGGCTCTAACCTATCGCATCACACTGCTTCTTACGATGATAAAGGGGGATGCTAGCATCACATCTTAACACACGGTTTTAGTGGGCAGCCATTTCAACTACCACTCTCAAGCTAAGAAAGGTGGATTTAATAAGCATTTTTAAGAATCACAGGAAAGAAGGGAGGAGGGGAAGAAAAAAGAAAAGTAGGTAGAGATAGATATCCCAAGCTAACTAAAGAGGTAGCACTTTTCTCTGACCAGCTGGGGTGAAGATCTATTCCCCAGTCTACGTGATTGCCCACTTACACTATTATACTTAACTTTTTGAAGGAAGAATAATGTGAAACCATGTTATACTCCAGAGCCATTTATTATCTACTCGGGAGGCAAGACAGCAAATCTAACACAGCACAGTCACAACTGACCACTAAATGAAACCTCATTGACATTTGAAAAGAGAAAAAGTTCATAAACGTGCTTTAAAAATACACCATAATCACATAGCTAGTAGAGAAACCATAAGCTATTATGTAATATAAACCTATAGAAGTCACAGTTCCAACCTTAATATTTTCCTTGCAGTTTTTATGAGATGGGTAATGACTAAGCCACAGTGAGAGGGCACAACTTGCTCAGTGGGTGAGTCGGCCGCTGATACCCTCCCCACTTCCCTCCCAGATCGTCTTCGGATCCAACCACACCTGTGCTTCTCATGCTGGCTGCTCTATGCTATTCTACACACACAATCCTCTATTTCCGATCTATCTCACCCAGCAAAACTCTTTCATTCAGTGGTCCAGCCTCCAGAGCCCAGCATTCTGCTAGCTATTTCTTTGAAACATGGTCACACAAAACTAAATTGCCATAATGGCTTGATGTGATGTTCATCTTGGCCAAGGCATGAGGAGGTTAGGATTCAAGGTCTTTCTCAGTTCATGTCAAGACAACAGTGAGCAGAACCGGCGTCTAATACTGGCCCAGGGATTTTGCCATTTTACTGAAGATTAGAACGAGCACAAGTCTGGGAGTCTCGTACCTGGTGGCCTCAACCCAAATTCAAGGCAGGGCCCAGGAGGAAGTCCCTTTTCCTCCCTGGTACTCAATTTCATCTGCTTTAAAATCAAATAATTGGACCAAAAAATATCTGAGGAACCTTCCGGCTGTCAAGGTCTCTGGCTATGTCCCTCTTTCTCTTGCATGATCTGTCTACCCTACCTATGACAAGTTCAAGCTAACCTGGGTGAGAGGGTCTGTGGTCACAGACCAGGGCATGGTTGATGCATCTACAAGCATTGCACACTGATGGCTGTGTCTTCAACATCACACTCCAGCTCACCAAGCTCATCTACCCCAGGCTGCTTAGCAAAGCCTGCAGCTCCATCCCCTACCCTCAGTCACCTGTCTCATGAGAGACACAGTCATTTCATCCAGGCACCCACCCATCTTTGCATCGACTATGCATCAGCTCACAGCATACATTGCAGGCTCAGGTTCACACTTTCTTCTCCAAGTGACTTGATCCTATCTCCACTCCCCAGGGATTTGCCAGGGACATCAACATCATGAGAAACGTAAAATCCACTCATTATGCATCCAACATTTCAGTATCTACTATGCGTTAAGATGACAGGAAAAGGCCTGGAACAGTCCCTCAACTTCCCACCACCACATGCACCAACCTTCCCACAGCAGCTCCTAGCTTTCCTCCTCCCCTTAACATGGGAAGAACTCTGCCTTCTTATGGAGCAAAATTCTACCATCCGAGCTCTGGATCCTACCTGAATGTCAGGACTCCAATCTACTAGTGACCCCCTTTCTCTGCCTCCCACTCTCCCAGCTTCAACCTCCCTGCCTACAGGCTCCTTCTCAACAGCATCTTCAATGCTGAAATCATTTACCTAAAATGACCACAACAGTGAGGGGGATGGACCCAGGAGTCAGAAGACATGCAGCAAGCATGTGGCTCATGCCGAGGCAGCAGCAGTAACCAGGTGGAGGCGGCGGCCCTGAACTCAGGCAGCAGGGGTAGAAATCGAAGGCAACAGACCCAAGTCACATTTGAGAGGCGTGGCATAGATGACTTTCTCTATCAGAAAATATATGTTTTAACAGTTTCTGACTCAGCTAAACAAAGTGCTAGGCCAGGGAGATGGATGTTTTTAGGTAGGAGAATCTGTGGACAGTCATCTAACTTGTATTACATAATTACTTACCTACTCAGAATTTTAAAAGCTGCTCTGTTTCTAGGGCAGAAATTGATACACAGGGCATTCCTGTAGCTCAAACTGTATGTGTACCCAGCAGCTGCCCACACGGAGCACAGAGAGTGTGCAGAGGTACACTAAGAACATGGTGTAGCAAACGTGAAATCCACACTGGCTCTGCACTCCCAGTGCATGCAGAGGAACATATATGCACACACAAGCATAATTACCTGCACTGCCATCATCCTCTGAGGAGCCATCAAGTGTCAAACAGGTCGGCTCACACAGGGCCTCCGAGGAGATCCTGCCATGCCACAGCTATGAAAACCTCCCGCTAGATGGAGCAAATTATTTAGTGCAAGCCTGGCAACACTTTGGAAGACAGCTAGAAACGCAGGTTCTCCAGATTCAATCCATGAAGAGAGACACAAGAATTGAACAGAAAGAACCCTGGAGTAAGAGGTGGGAGTACCAGGTTCCAGCACTAGTTCTGCCACTCATGAACTCGGTGCCTTTGGCCATCGCTCTACCTCTCAGGGCCTCAGCTCTCAAGAGGGGATATAATAAAGGCTGCCCTTCCACAATCCTGGAGTTACGGCAAGAGCCATGAGGCAAGGGAGAGAAAAGAGGTCTGGAAATTAAAAGGCAGTATAATGTGAGTTACAAGAAGTGTTAAAGATCAGTTTGGGTGTCACGCTCTGTCTTATGGGAGGCCATTCTCAGATTCCCAGGACTGTCCCTCACGTTGCAGGTTCTTCTGCATCCTAACCAATGCCCAATTGATGCAGTCATTCTCCACCACACCCCATCCCATTTGTGCCAAAAAAAAAAAAAAAAAAAACTTACCCGCATTTCAAATTGCTCTAAGGAGGAAGCACCACTCCCAGCTGAGATTCACTCTCTAGACCAGATTTCTTACTTGTACATTCCTCCTTCTCTACCAGATCTATGTTAACATTCCTTGGGGTTAGATCTGGGAAGTTCTCTCCTCCCTAACAATCTCTCCGTGACTGACATCATCCATTCCCAAGGCTTTAAGTACCATCTACAGGTCAAGACCTGTTTTACCTGCATTGTACAGCTACTAGACAGCTGTACTTGGATGTCAGAAGCAGGGTAGGAAATTCTTAGACATAACAGGTTCCAGATTAACTCTTTGATTTTCACCCCCAGGAGTGTCTCTTCTCTCCCTCCCGCCCCCACCCCGCTACCATTTTCTCAGAGTCAGCAAATAGAACTTCCATCTACCTAGTTTCCCAAGCCAAAAACCCAGAAGTGTACCAAGCCAGTTAACAGCACACAGTTTAGAGTTAGGGTGCCCAGGTTCACATCATGTTTGCCAACTGCCAGCAATGTGCCTTAGGGAAGATGTATAACTCCGCTGTGATTCCATTGCCAAATCTATAAAATTGAGATACTGTTCTAATGGCAATTAAATAACATTCATATATCACTTATGATATTAAGAAACATTCCCTCTTATTACACATATCAAAGCAGGGAAATATTTTTGAAATACATTAATACACTTTTCTCTTCCACATTTCTTTTACATGACATTCTCCTTCCTCAACTCAAGGCATTAATTTGTCTCAACTGGATTACGATTATTATAGTAAGAAGGCAAAGACAAGGGACAAATGCCACAGAGTTCAACTTCTGATGATCAAAACAGGATTTTTGGTTCTCAGCATGATAATTGTCTTGAAATCCTGCCCGCTGCCATGGAGAAAGGAACGTTCAAAAGTTTGTTAGATTCCTACTCAGATATCAAGAGTGAGGCTTAAGGAATACGAACTCTGCACCATGGTCAGAGAGAATTCAGTATGTAAAGTGACAGAAGTCCAGCTTGCCACAGGGGGCTGGGAGGGAAGTCTGGGGGGGAAGGGTCACAGAAGAACCAAGGGAAGCATCCAGTGTTGTCACTCCCCACGCAGGCCCTTTACCCCCACCTCCTGGTTCTAGGACAGGTTTAAGGGAATCCCCGGACCAGACTAAGGAAGAAGCCCAGCCTAAAGTGGGAAGCTAAGTTCAGCTTTGGTATGCTGCTGTTTAAGATGACAGCAGACCAGCATTGTTGGAGGAGGCAACTGATAAACCCATAGATGGGACTAGGGGCAGGATGGGAGGTGGAATTTGCTGCTTTGTCAAAGTTACAAAGGGTCTCCTAGGCATCTTCTTAAAGAATAAACCATCTATTCTTCTTACAGATTTCCTATGTGAGAAATCCTACATCTCTTACAAAAAAAAAAAAAAAAGTCACTTTGGTGATTTACTACCATGACAGTAAAGACATCTTTCATTAGTTCTAAGAACACTGCATCATCAGCCCACCTCAGTTCTAGAGGAAAGAGCTCTAGAGAATGGGAGCACCTGGATTCTAAACGGACACTGCCACTTAGCCTACATGACCTAGACAAGTTTTTGAACTACAGTGGGCCCACGACAGACCTCACAAGGGTATTATACCAAACCAAGGTGCGGCGTGACCACAGTTCAGATGGAAAGCACTGGAGTATTTTGGTTATTATCAACCATCATAGTATGAAGCTATTAGTAAGTAAGCTTCTATTAATGTGGCTCCAGAGTATCTAGATACCAGGAGAATGGGAGAGGGCCATAATCCTCTTCTCTGACCAGTTGAGTTAGAATCTTGGCTCAATTACGGAAGCCAAATTTTATGAGATACTTAGAAAAACTGAAATATATTCTGAGAAAGCCAATCAGAATAGTAAACTATCACATGAAGAATGCTAATGAGATGAGGAAGAGTTTAGCTTAGAGAAAAAAGACTAAAAGACCATTCCCAGAATAGTCTGTTCTAGAAGCTGCTCCAGAAAAGAGGCAGGCCCTGGGGCTGTGGTAGGTGGCAGGGCGGCTGGTATCTCTTCACCTCTAAGAGCTTTCAAAAGTGGAATGGCTCCCTCCCGGAGACACCAGAAATTTCCAGCCTAGACTGGGTACCATGCGTTGAAGATGCCGAAAGAGGAAACCCTGTCCTACGCTGTTTGACCTGAAGAGCCTTCCAACTTCAGGAAGAAAAAAAGTCTTCACTCTATGCACTACATCAACACATACTCCACAAAATAAAATATAATGGGCTCTATAAATATAAGGAAGTAAAATGGACAAAATTGTAGAAGTGACAACCCCACACAGGCAGGAAGAAAAATCTCTGCTTTAGATTGCTGAGCTGGAGTTCGTACACATCAGGTAATTATGATGGATCAATATGTGCAATGACAAATGGAATAAAACTCTAGGAGCCCAATGACCCAGTGGGGAAGCAGAAAAAACCCTAGTGAGCATATATCGATCCCTAACATCATAACTGAAGATCAGTACCATACATTTAAACTAAATGTGGCTAGAGAGACTCTAAATAGTTCAAACACCTATATTAACATTCTCAGGAACACAAGGTCAGTGGTGCAGTCATTCTTAGCTAAGAAGGGTGACTAAGCAGAGAAGTCCTGGGTGCTGGGATTCCACCTCTCTCCTTCTCTCTGCTACCACGTGCAAGACATTTTCTCAAAAGACGTCCCATAATTCTAAGTATTCTTGGTACTTGCTCTTGTAGAGAAGGTTTAATTCCCTTTTTAACCAAAAAGCACATCTTTTTAAAAGCAAGTCATCAATCATGAATCATTTCATTCTCTAGTTCGGGGAATACAGAGGACCAAATTAATTTCTGTCATCTTTTGGCTGTAGGTACACCCCTGCCTCTGGCTTCCAACATTATCGATCTGTAATAGGGGCAGGAGCCAGGAAGGTTCAAAGGCATTTGCTTTTAAGCCTGCCCACTGTGGTTCTAAAGGACATAGACATGGGGCTTTCTCCTGGCTGTGCTGCATTGACTGCAGGCCTTTCTGCAATATTCCTCACCCTGAGAGGTTCCCTGACTTCCCAAGTATCTGTTGTGGACAAAGACCAGGTAGACTAGCCATACACTGGGACTTAATTTTAAGTATCTCCATGATTTTTTTTAAAGAGCTTTGGGGAATTCCTTTAAGTCAAAACACTGTTCATTATCTTACAGAAACTGTCCTTATGAACTGTGTAAACTTAATCAAGGAAGAAGGGAGTGGGAAAATGAAAATAAACCAAGCTTGCAGCACATTCAGTGTTCATGAGGTCGGCTTGCTTTCTGACTCTCTTCCTCATAGTTGTGTGGTGCCTACTGTCCTAGAATTACAGAGACCCTGTTACAAGACTATAGCTCCCCTTCACTGCTCTATAGATAACAACTTGAACATTAAAAAACATTTTCCATTTAAGATTTTCTTTCAGAGATCTGGGAAGTTCTCACTTCCCTAACAATCTCTCCTTGATTGACATCATCCATTCCCAAGGCTTTAAGTACCATCTACAGGTCAAGACCTGCATACCAGTGATACTAACATAGTTGGTCTGAAGGACCTCAGGAGAAACTAACTCAAAGAACGCAGTTTCCACATCCAGATGATGTCATCACCCTTCCTCCAACCAGTTCACAACCCCAGTTGTCTAGCCCCTTGCCCTCTGTGATCCCCTTAAAAACTCCAGCCCAGAACTCCTCAAGGAGGTGGATTTAAGGATCTCCTCCCATCTCCTCTCTTGGTGCCCTGTGATCATTAAACTCTTTCTCTGCTGCAAACCCTGCTGTCTCAGTGCAACTGGTCTGTTACTGTGCAGTGGGCATATGAACCTGTTGGTCCTGTAACAGTATATGTTTATTATATCCTAATAGAATCAAAGAGCTACTAGACAGTGCAGTGCTCTTTAACCCAGCCTAGACAGATGACACTAATAGAGGGACAATGGCCTGCACTCTCAGTTATATCCCCTATGATGGAATGGCCACCTTCTCTCATCTTCACCCCACACTGTAAAGGTACAATGACAAGGTCCCCAGCAGGGGGCCGTGGGACAGCTTTTCCTCTGAAATAAACCAGTCCACAAAGATCATTGCATATGTGGCTTTAGACACTTCCCTAGACATTAAACTCATTATCTTACTTTTGACGTGCATCCCTATCGATAAAGAAAACTGTGAGCATGCTTATAGTTTATAAATTGTTTTCTGTGACACTGTACTATATTATGTATAGTATAAAACATATATGAAGGATATTTTAAGTTTTAAAAAGATGCAAAAAAATAAAGTTTTAATATTTTCTTCACATACTCTAGTGAATCATCTTCCAAAAACTAGTACACCCAGCAGTTTGAAGATTGCTGCTCTAACCAACTGATTCACTACTGCAAGCACCAGAAGGGACTATCACTTCCAGCCACTTAAGAAAAGCTGCTTTCTGGCATCCACCACATGATCAGTGGTGTCTGGCTAGCCATCTTTCAAAAAACTGGCTATATACAATCAAATAATTATTTGGTTCCTGCAATGGAATATATTATTTTCTGTTTAAGTTTACAGTGTCACCAAAAGGGCAGTAAAGTCCACATTAAACGCTATTCTGTGGCTGCTCAGCCACTAACAGTGCAATTTCACTCTAACTGTAGAATTGAAAGCGGCTTGTTTTCCATATATAATAAATGCATAAGCATAGTGTAGTTTATGCTATATTTCCTCTAGACAAATTGAAATTATAATTATAGAAGTTATAATTGGTTGCCAAGCACAAACCTATTAAAAAGTCCAAAAGAATTTCACTGAGCACATAGAACTGGCTATCCTTATACTGTTCACTTGGCCCTGAAAGTAAAATCTGTTCTGAGGACAACCTATAAACGGAATCTTACTCAACTATGAATTCTTCCATCGTTTCCTTCTTTTGGATACTGTGACATGATGAGGGATATGACACCTATAATGTGCCATCAGTACTATCACCACCACTGTGGCTGACATTCAGCAAACCCTCACTCTGTGCCAGAAATCATACTAAGAATTTTCATTTATCAACTGATTTAATTCTAACAATTTTGTGAGTTAGACATGACATTTATCCCTATCTTAGAGACATAAACCCTGGTGCAAATTGAGGTGAACTTGAGGAACTTGCTCAGGGTCACACAGCTACTGTGTTTTAAGAACTTAAGCCAGTCTCATTGCTGTCCCTGGACACTCAACTCTTAGCTGCCTCGCTTCCCAGCATCTTCCTTTGCTGCAAAACTCAGGCCCATTGTCAGACTAGGTTTTCAGCTGCTCTGTCTTCTGGGATATAAATGTGAAAATACACAGTTGAAAAAGAAAGTGGTTAACACAGCGTGAAAGGCATTACTATGATGTAAATAGCAATGCTGTTTCATCCTGCTAGGCTTCACATTCTATTAGCTTTTTTTTAATGAAAATTATTTTGGACACCTTGAAAAACTAAATCCTACTCACACGTCAGCACCACTATTAATTCCAAAAGAAATCCATGTAGGGTGACAAGTTTGACTTTGACATCAGGAAAACGCTGTGTAACCAGAACGGTGTGTAGGAGCCACAGAAGCCCACACCCAGGAGGGTTCTGCCTGCACAGGGCTCCGTGCTCAGTGCTCCAACACTTGAGCCCATTTATGCCTTACAGTGACCTGAGGAAACAAGTGCACACACACATGCCCTTGCTCCAATAAAGAAATGGCACACCTTAAGCGAAGGAGCTTGACCCGGGTGAAGCTGGGACGCTAACTGGGGTCTGTGCTAGTCCACCTCACACACAACCAAGAGTGCTCCAAGAACAAGTCATGATTGACCAACCCAGTGTGTGCAGGTTTTAGCAAGACTTAATATGCATGAGCACTTGACTCAATGTTTAGTTCTACCAGATTAAGTGACTAGTACCTGGAGAAAAAACTGCTCCATGCACATTACAGGAATCTATGCACATTACAAGAATCTATCCAGATTACCACTTCTTTTTTTTTTTTTTTGAGACACAGTCTCGCTCTGTCTCCCAGGCTGGAGTACAGTGGCGCAATCTCGGCTTACTGCAAGCTCCACCTCCCGGGTTCACGCCATTCTCCTGCCTCAGCCTCTCCAGAGTAGCTGGGACTACAGGCGCCCGCCACCACGCCCGGCTAATTTTTTTTGTATTTTTAGTAGAGACGGGGTTTCACCGTGGTCTCGATCTCCTGACCTCGTGATCCGCCCGCCTCGGCCTCCCAAAGTGCTAGGATTACAAGCATGAGCCACCGCACCCAGCCCCAGATTACCACTTCTGGATAAGAACGACACAACAGACTCGTTACATCTGCAGTGCATCAAGCTAGGGAGACCTGATCTATCAGATGCAAAAATCAGAATTCAAAAAGATACATTCACAAAATAACAGAACACAAGTACCAGGGTGAAATTTAATATGGATGGAATCCTGCTTAGCATACCAAAGGGAAAAAGAAATCAATTGAGGAAGTGCAGGATGAAGGCAACATACCTTAACAGCAGTCTGAATTTACAATGACAGAAAGCAAATTAGGGGTTACCTGGGGACGGAGGGAGACTTTGAAAAAAGAAAAAACACAAGAAAACTTTCAGGACTTAAGGAAATGTTTGCTATCTTGATTGTGGTGATGGTTTCAGGGGTTTATACTATACAATGTCTAATTGTATGTGCAATTTAATGTGTGTGACTTCACTTTAAATATGTGTAGTTTATTGCTAGTTATTTACATCCCATTAAAGCTGTGATTAAAAACAGTTCTTGAGTGTGTATGTGGGTGGGGCAGGGAAAGGGATGGAAATTTAGTGGCTTGTAAACTTATAATAAGTCAACAACGTGAAACACCTCCCAAAAATAAATGCATTTGCGGGCTCGGTCAGAAATTCTGCATGAGTACCTCATCACCTCACATTCTGCAGACCACATCCAGCGACCATCAACACCAGACAGAAAGACCAGATGACATCTCAGGGTGGCCAGATAGGAGAGTGTCTGAAAAGCCATGCTCATAAGGAATGGCAGTGGGAGCCAGGAGGCTTGGGCCAGAGTGGGGGGCAAGGACAGAAGGGGCTGCCATACAAGAAAATGATCATTATCCTGGACAGCTGCACAGGAAGAGCTCAGATCCATGGGTGAAGGCAAATGGAGACTCAGCAAAGTGCTGTGTGATACAGAAACTCCTGATAATGAAAGCTGTGAAAAATGTAACACATTTGAGAAA
Source organism: Hylobates moloch (assembly GCF_009828535.3). Classification (NCBI taxonomy): domain Eukaryota; kingdom Metazoa; phylum Chordata; class Mammalia; order Primates; family Hylobatidae; genus Hylobates; species Hylobates moloch. The sequence goes on along the minus strand of NW_026652280.1, from coordinate 29,564,238 downwards.
GTATCCTATACTGGGAATGGTAGGGCAGCATCCAAAAGACCACTTGCCAGAACACAGTATCCTGCACAACTAATTTCCACTGGATGACGCAGGCTCTCTCCTTTCTAACATGCTGTGCTTTTCCAGGTAAAATAGTGAATATTAAGAAACTAAAATATCTCTTAGCTTTATGATTTCAATTTGAGATTTAACCTCACAAATCATGTTGGGTACACTGCAGATATGCAACTGTTAATAATATTTATGACCTCTGCAGGGTCATAGAAGGCAGGCAAAGGAAACTGCCTCTCCTATTCTTTCCTAAATGCACAATTTTAAAAGGAGATGGCAATATCCATTTACTATCAGTTTCTTTTAAAATAGGGATGTCGTCATTAGCCATACTCACTGCACACTTAAATAACTTTCCCCTACTCAGAAATTTTAACAATAAAACTAGCAATTTGAATATGATAGGTAGACACAAACAATAATACCATCTAAGAGATTGGAAAGGATCAAAACAATTTCACAAAACCTTAGTGCTGTAGCATCCCTAGGGGAGGGAGATAGGTGTGCACTGGCATGGCTGTGCAGGAGGTCACAGAACGAGAGACCCAGGTGAGCAGGGAAGAACAGGGACAAGGGAACAGCCCAGAGCATCCCAGGAAGGAATCTGAATGTGGAATGCTCAGGGCATGTTCAAGAAATAAGAGACAGGGCTGGAGAAGAGATTAAAAACCATTCCTGTGTTCAGACATCTTAAGCATCTCTCATACCTTGTCCTAAAGCAATTCTGACTAACCCTGACTTGAAATTATATTGAACGGGAAAGAAAAGTTCATCCAAAATTCAGGGCTGACTGAAGTCCTGGTTTCAGACTTTACTATAAAATTCAGCCAGTCACTGCTCCCTACTCACTGACCTCCCCAAGGACTCCACCATTCACTGTACTCAACCATAGCCCATGAATCTGTCAGCCGTAACAACTGTACGCAAAGACTTACAGCGCCCAAGAGCTTTCAAAGGCTCCTCATGACTTCTCACTGGATCCAAGTTCCTCTCAGAAGCAAGGCCAATGTTCTCCTCAAAGTGTGAAGATGTTGAGAACCACAGATATCAGAGAGTTTACCCCTGGACACATGGCAGGTTGGGAGAGAGGAAGTTACTGGGGGACAGACCCCTGCATACTCCTGCACAGCATACCACTTACAGGAAAAACCTGGCTCCACACTCACATCAGCATGATGACATTCTCTCACTGAAAACCTGAGGCTCAATTAGGAAGCACTCCACATCCCCAACCTCCCCAAACCATGTAACAGCCCAGAATAACAAACCACCTTATGCCAAAACTGAAGGAAGAAACTGACATTATTTTACTTAAAACTTGATCTCAAAGCAACATGAAGATTTAGGTCACCTCTGTATAATTCTTTTTGAAAGATGTATTTCCAAAGATCCAAGTTCAACAGAATCTGCAGCCTGGAGTTGAATGCAAAAGTCCTGAGTCCATTCTCATGCATCCCAGAGCATTCCATCCCCATCATTAGGAAGATAAAGTTGTCAATTCTATTTTTAATTGTTGTTTTGACCTCCCAAAATGGAAAATGCATAGCTTCCTCACTCCCTTTCCCTTCTGCAATGTATTTCCACAATCAGGAATTTCTCTCATTGCCTTGAGGAGTCAATGTGCTCACTAAGGGTCGTCCTAGCAACAGAGGACAGCCTCTCACTTCCACTCATACCATCAGCCTTGCAACCTCTTCCCTCCTGTTTACCAAAGAGGGACACTTTTGGCTTTTTCACTATGGACACTCATTCCCATACTGCTTCCCTAGAAGACCATCAAATTCTCTACACGCTCTTCACACTTATGGGGATCCAAATCGAGCAAGAGACCCTCCTCCAAGAGCCCAACCAGGACCATTAACTAGAATCCCTATCCTTGCCGAGCACAGGCTCTCACCCTCATGGGCTCCAAACCCCATCTCCAGGATGGCTCCCACTCTGGCAAGGGTGCATTTCATTCCTCACCAGCCCCACCCTCTACAGGCCTCCAAGCTGCACATCCCTTCCTGGGATCCCAGGCAACAGCAATCTCATCTTTCATTATTAGTCACAGCTGGCAACACAGCAGAGACAGATGGGAATGTGGGTGCTCTATTACCTTGGCTACCTGAGCAAATAAATTTGCTCTGCAGCATCCCCACTCCCTTTCAGGAAAAACAAAAACAAAAACAAAAAAAACCCAGCACAAATAAAACACATGGCTCAAAAAAGCAATCAGACACAGCCAGCCAAGTAAGACGGCACACTCCCACCAACAAGGCTGGAAAACACACCAAAACTGTAAGGACAAAGATCTATCCCTTTTGCCCCTTAGTGCTACTTGGCGGACCAGAATCTGCTCTGTTCTGACAAGACTGGGGCTAAGCAGACAAAATTTAGAGAGGTGGTAGGGCTTCTTTGCTAATGCAGGAGGCTCTGGGGCAAACAGATTGGGTCTAAATTCCATTGCTACCCATTAAGGGAAGTAGAACAGCTTCTTGGCTAATGCAGGAAGGACTGGGCAATCAGATTGGGTCTGGGTTCCATCTCTGCCCATTTAGGGATGTAGTATCATTTTTCTCAGCTAATGGAGGAAGCTGTGCAGCAAAGAAGCTTGGGTCTGAACTCCATCTGTACCCAGTCACTGTCTTCATGACCTTGGAGAACTATTCAGCATCCAAAAGTCTCTATCCTCATCTGTATTGTGGGGATAACTAATCTCAGACAGCAACTCTGAGAATTAAATGCATTAATGAGAATAATTCCTATTCTTTCTTGAGCACCAATCACATGCCCTGGGATAAAGCATGGAAGATAAAAGAAATAGAACATAACACTGTGCCACAAAGTCTCACACTTTATAATTCCCTGCCTTTCATCCACACTATACACAGATAAGTTCTTTCCACAACAAGCTAAGCTTCTGATGAGAAGGTATTCTTATCCTTGGAAATGTACAGGAATATAGAGAAGAAGATATCATTAATAGGACCCAACAGAGAAAAATTTTTCTTTGAACATCTCTTGTATCATATTATTTCCTTATCCAAGACACTAAAATTTCTCCATTGCCCTATGCATTTCTCAAACAGTGTTGCACAGAACATTAGTCCCTTGAAATAATCTCTGAAAACAGTTTTGTGTCTAAATATGATTTGCAAACCCAGCATAATGGATCCCTATCTTGGAAACTCAGAAGGCGTGTCAACATAAGGGCTCTGGGAAGCTCTGCCTTAAAGGAAGATGTTTAACTTGGTTAACCCACGGTTTCCCAAACTCGTTTGGCCACCTTTGTACTGTGTTAATAGAATACACTTCTTCCCCAAAGTTCACCCCAGCCTGCAAAGGCCTCCACAGTCTGGCTTCACCTTGTTTCTAACTTTATAGCCCAGACACCCATGCAGATCCATTCACCATGTAAGTTACAGTCTCCTAGGTACAGTCTCCTGGCCACGTCTTTTTGTTTATAATAGCTTTATTAAGATATCATTCACAGAACACACAATTCACTCATTTACTGTGTATAATTCTATGATTTTTAGTACATTTGCCAAATTGTGCATCCAGCAGCACAACCAATTTTTAGAACACTTCATCAACCCCCACAACCACCCCCCAAAAAAACATACCTCTCAGAAATCACGCTCCATTTTGCCTCAACCTCCAGCCCTAGGCAACTATAAATCTACTTTCTGTCTCTATAGATTTGCGTATTCTGGACATTTTAGAGAAATGGAATCAGACAACATGTGGTCTTTTGTATCTGGCTTGATTTAGCATATTTTCAAGGTTTATCAATGTGGTAGCATGTATCAGTTCTCTGTTCCCTTTTAAGGCCAATAACATTCCATTGTATGGATATTCCTCACTTGATTTATCCATTCATCAGGTGATGAACATATAAGTTGTTTTCACCTTTTGGCTATTGTGAATAACACTGCTAAGAACATGTGTAAGTTTTTGTGTAAATATGTGTTTTCAGGCCGGGCACGGAGGCTCACGCCTATAATCCCAGCACTTTGAGAGGCCAAGGTGGGTGGATCACCTGAGGTCAGGAGTTCGAGACCAGCCTGGTCAACAAGGCAAAACCCTGTCTCTACTAAAAATACAAAAATTAGCTGGGTGTGGTGGCAGGTGCCTTTAATCCTAGCTACTCAGGAGGCTGAGGCAGGAGAATTGCTTGAACCTGGGAGGTGGAGGTTGCAGTGAGCCAAGATTGCACCATTGCACTCCAGCCTGGGCAACAAGAGTGAAACTCATCTCAAAAAAAAAAAAAAATGTGTTTTCATTTCTCTTGGGTGCATACCTAAGAATGGAATTGCTGGGTCATAGGGGGATTTTTGTTTTACTTTTCAAAAAACCATCAGACTATTTGCCACAGCAGTTGCACCAATTTACATTCCCACTAGCAGGATGTGAGAATTCGAATTTCTCCATATCCTTGCCAACACTCGTTATCATATCTTTGATTGTAGACATCCTAGTGAGTGCAAGGCAGTATCTTGTGGTTTCGTGATGCCTTTTGACGCCCCACTTCTGAGGTCATGGTCCACTACTCCACCCACCTAGAGGCCCTCTTCTCACTCTGTGCATCCTACCAATTCATCAAGACCTAGCTAAAATCCTAGTTTTCTTGGACGATCTGTGAAATTAGGTCTCCAAGCTCAATTTAAATGACACCATGGCACAGTTTTTATTTATACTTCCTGCAATTATGGGCTTCTTGGCCTACGTACATTTTCTCTCTCCCACCAGACAGTGAGCCCCTTAAGAAGCAGAGTGAGGTCTTAAATTTCCTAGTGGTCAGTATTGAGCCTATCAAATAACTGATACTTTAGAAACATCTGCTGATAATGATTTGATGGAGGACCTGAGGTTGGAGCTGAGGAAGGTAAAAATGAGTGAGTGGGCCTTCTGGGTCTCAGATGGGGAAGGAGGAGTAGAAAGCACAGAGCTAAGAAGTGGAGGTCAGCCCATTCCTCACAGGATTCTCATGCAGTGGACAGAATTCATGAAAATGACGTTTCATAGGATTTTAACACCCCCTTTTTCTTCACTGTGAATCTGCATTCACCCTCAAGCCCAGACTTGGTGAATATGACAGAGATAGGGACAGTGAACGAATCCTCTTCTCTTACTGCTATCTCCTCTAACTTTCCTCCAGCACTAGCAGTTCTCCTGGAACTCTTGGGGGGTGGGTGTGGGGGGGGGAATAAAGATCTATACTTAGCCCCTCATGCTCTCAGTCTCCCCACCCACTCAAAGCATCAAGAGTCCCTGTGTGAGCCACATCAAGAAAGAAAATCCAGTCCCCAGTGAATCAAGAGAATCACTGAGTCCAAGGCCACCTGAGTTGTAGTCTCCAAAGACTGAAAACTATTAATGTTAGTTTCTTACACCTTTCATTTCACCCAGCTGTTAGGCAGGCTCAAATTCAAAGTACACTGTGCTAGCCTATGGCTACTTGAACCACATAATTATTTCAATGACTACTGATGAATCAGAAAAAGCACAACAGACAGTTGACAAATACTGTTGAATGAATGTGTTCTAGTATCCAAAACTGATAGAGAAGGCCCAGACAGGAAATACAGCAAAAACTTGTCCTGCATCTAACCAATGGGTCACCCTCCTTTCTTGGCTCAACAGATTCTGCTGAGGCTTCCAATGTACATCTCAGATCAATAACAGAAACCCTGAGCTGCTGACAACAGAACTAATTCAAAAATAGCTCTCAGCTGGGCGTGGTGGCTCACACCTGTAATCCTAACTTTTTGAGAAGCTGAGGCAGGTGGATTACCTGGGGTCAGAAGTTCGAGGCCAGCCTGGCCAACATGGTGAAACCCCGTCTCTACTAAAAATACAAATATTAGCCAGGCGTGGTGGCAGGCGCCTATAATCCCAGTTATTCAGGAGGCTGAGGCAGGAGAATCACTTGAACCCGGGGGGCGGAGGTTGCAGTGAGCTGATATCGCACCACTTCACTCCAGCCTGAGCAAAAGAGCGAAACACCATCAAAAAAAAAAAAAAAAAAAAAAAAAAGCTCTCCCTTGTGGCCACATGTGCTGGTCTTCCTACTTCTAATGCATGTTCATAAGCAAAAATTGCACAAGAACTTCAGCAAAATTAGGGACCCAGTGGTAAAACAAGTATAAACCTTAAAATCTTAAAGAAAATCCTTAAGGAAGCAATCTCAGTTCAGCTTTAACATCCGAACTCTCTACTGACAAATTCATTACCCTAGGGCAAGACAGTATCACACCAATCACCCCAGACTCCCACACGTCCTCTTCCCCATAATGGGTGCACAGGTCTCAAGCAAGTGAAATAACCCAAGTGTAGGATAACCATGGACTCAGTTTTAGGCACGGCAGAGAAGAACAGAGGAATCTTGTCAAGAGGGTCTACAGGGTGGATAAACCTAGAAGACTCCACAGAGTGGAAAGCTAGAAGATTCTCAAGCCTACAGGAGTCCACAAGCAGCTTTGATGAAGAATGGAAACTTCTGACACACCTAAGTGCAGTGGCTAAGAGAATGGGATGAAAGCATCCAGCCATGACAGGACAAGTCTTAGAGAGCTGTCAGAGCTGTTGGCATGGTAGAACATGGTAAGAACCAAGCCACACCTACCTTCTCTTTCAGAACCATAAAGAAACCATCTTCTAAAGGAGGAAAGAGTGTCACTGTTCTCACATGAAGTGCATGTAGACTCAGGTGAATAGATTCTTCCAAAGCACAGAATCCGTTCAGTCCCCAGGCCTCCCTTCTCTGTGCCATACCCATGGCCTCCAACAGAAACTCATGCGCAGGCTGCATACTGTGCAACATGCTAATGTTCATTCTTCTCTCCACACAATCTTCTGAACCACACCACTGGGTAGGAGGTACACGTCAATGAGTTGCCAAGCTAAGGGACTCCTAGTTGAGCCCTGACAGCAGATTAGTATAGTGTATGGTCTTTCTTTTGGCATTAGAGAAAAGTGAAAGGTTGCAATAATTTTAGCTCCACTCTTTGGAGAAATAAAATAGTTACAGATCATTCTGTTTATTAGATTTTTCAGCTCTCCAATCGGTGCTTATTTTGAATACATCACTGAGTATCTATAATGAAGCAGACCTTTTATATACTGATCTCTACAGCCAGCAACGAAGCACTATAAATCTGCAAGGATGCCCATAAAACAGTCTTCCCTCATGGAAATTTTTGCTGGGATGAAAATGATACCCTGAAATCCACTGAAGCACAGACCACCTAGAATGGGATTCTCCCCCTACAAAAATCACTAACTCCTTTTACTAAATTAATCTAAATAGCTTTCCTTCTCCAAAAAGACTTTGCTATATGTTGCCAGCTCCAAAACATGTTCTCTAGAGGTGACAAGAAAAACTTGGCTGAAAGAATCTAGCATTTTAGTATTAACTGAGACCTGCATTTCCCCCAAAACATTGATAAAGCTATCTTTCCCTACTTTATGCTGAAGTTACAGCCCATCACCCAACCCATTTTCTGAAGAAACAGACCTGCTATTTTTCAGAGTGAAAAGAATAACAGCAATAAAGAGGAGATCTACTTAAATGCCTAAACAGAGCTCCACTTCCAGGCTAAAAACCCCAAACCACTATGCACAGCTGCCAATTTGAAACTTCAATGTCTGCCCTCGAGTGCTTGGCATCTCAAGAAGTTGTCAAAGAGCCCTGGTTTCTTCAAAAGGGAGTCTTCAGTGAGACTATCTGTAGATCAGGCTGGGGTAAGGGAATGGAGATACTATCAAATAAATTATATTATACCATGAAGGGAGGAAAAGGGGCCAAAAGGAAGTCAAAGAGAGATGAAATGCAAGGAATTTATTCCTTTGCTCAAAAAAATGAAATAAGTCTAAAGAGCCACTGCTCTCCAAGTCTAGGTTCAAGTTCACAAGAATAAGATAAAGGCATGAGGAAATGAGGTAGGCAGTAGAACTTGGGCTGCTTTGTTTCCAATACGTTTCCTCAATCCCAGTCTCACCACCTCACTGTGAGCATCAGCTGCAGAGGAAGGTAAAAACTCCACTTCCTGCCCACTGACTACTCAGGAGGACTTCTGGGCTGAGGACATTCTCACCTGGCCATCTGCTTGTAGGCTTCTTCTGCCACAGCAAAGATGTGGGGGTCCATGTCTCCCATGTTTTGGCCACTGTAGGCATAGATGACATCTTGTCCATAGATTGGCAACTGTTCATAAGGATTAATGGCAACAAGTACGATACCTGCAAACAGACAAGGTGGTCAGATTCCGATAGCACAGCAGACACCTGGCATTAGCTCAAGGCACCCACCCATTCATACACACGCCAAAAACCAAAGAATGAGAGGGCAGCAGGACCAGTCTTAACCAATCAATCAGCTCAATCAAGGCTCATCTGTATGTTTCAGGTCTCCAAATACCCTACAGCCTGGAATAAGCATACACACACACACACACACACACACACTCACAAATGCTAAAAAAAATTGAGTTCATAAAATAGACCTGTGCAAGGTGTTCCAGGATCAGAGAGAAGAGGATATTAAATTCTACCAGTATATATTAGAGAGACTTAAAAATCCATCTCAGAACTAAAATCTGGGAAAGGATTATAAATTTTCTCATTTGTATATTATCTTCACTAAAATACAAATAACATGTGGACAGAGAATACAATTTACGTATCTTGAGATCTAATCTTGGCTCAGCCAACTATGTTATTTTTGGCAATTACTTCTCAGTACCTCAGTTTCCCCAACTGTTATATAAAATGGAGATAACAACTGCATTTATCTGGGACATCCTAAGGAAAAATGATGAATTGTGCAAGGGAAAATGCCAGGCATGGTGGCTCATGCCTGTAATCCCAGCACTTTGGGATGCTGAGACAGGAGGATCACTTAAGGCCAGGAGTTTGAGACCAGCCTGGTTAACACAGTGAGACCTCTTCTGTACAAAAAAGTATTAGCTGGGCATGGTGGCATGGACCTGTAGTCCCAGCTGCTCGAGGAGGCTGAGAGGAATGCTTGAGCCCAGGAGTTCAAGGCTGCAGTGAGCTATGATGGCACCACTATACTCCAGCCTGGGTGACAGAGTGAGGCCCTGTCTTAAAAAAAAAAAAAAAAAAGAGAGAGAGAGAGAGAACACTTAAGACCAATGCCTTGTATAGTAAGCACTGCATGTTTGCTATTTTTTATTACACCACATCTCAACTTTTTTCCCTTACACCTTGTGTCCCCTAAAGAATGCATTGCAATGATGGACTCAGTAAATACATGTTGATTGAGCAACCAGGAAATGCTATAAGATTCAGATAATCTTTTATGGATGATGTGAGGCAAGTTGATGTTTGAGCCTGTAGAAGGAAAAAATTGTGAATTTGATCTTTCAGACAAAACAGAGATATGCCTTTTTCTTTCCCATAAGATCACATTCTGGATGTCAGAAGACCCACTGACTGAGGTACAAAAACCAGAAGCTTTTCCAGTCACCTGGGAAGGAGAAGGCAATGAAAGGGAGGCTGCTAAGATGGGAAGTCTCCAACATCGTGCTCCCTTCTGGTGTCTAAAAACAGACGCTGGGAACGCGAAGTGTAATAAACCAGATTATTCCACATAAAGGGGAAAAGGCCAGGGGGTAAAAAAGACACTCAAGTCCTCTTGACAGAAGTTTGCCTGAAAAGACCAAAATATAAGGCCCAGAACCCTAATAAATTCCACTAACGCGGCTAATCACTTGGAGAATCCTCTTAGGAACAGCCTCACATGTTCTGCTTGTTATTAGAGTTCTATAAGATTCTAATTCACGTAGCATGCAATTCACATTTCCGTATCATACTCCGAGGTCATGTGTTTTCCTTAAACATCCTGGTCCCTCCAGAGCAGCATCTAGTGCTTCCTGGACGACTCAGACTTCTGTGCCATTCAGTCACTCTGAACAGCTTGAACTGGAGGAGTCAAGATGCATTTGGATACATATGTACAGACACTGGGACATCTTAGAGGGTATTCCTTTAAAAACAGAACCTGATGGTCACTTTTCTTTTTCTCCTAAAATAGGAGTCGAATTTTAAAAGTCTCCTTTTTGAAGTAAATATCTTATTAAAGGCTCTGATAATTGACAGTTTGTTTCAAATAAAACTCCCACCAGCAGTTGGAGTGAAGGAGCTTTTGGGAAACCACAGCTCTCAAGCACTGGAATAAACCTGCTATTGACAGCTCCTGAAATCTGGAAGAAAAACTCACCCTAACTTGGTAGCTAAAACTATCAATTCCAAACCAAAGTAGAATATAAAAGTGAAAAACCCCTGATTGCCTGAGGTGTCACTTATGACGATGAGCAAGACCAGAAGGCACATGCCAGGCGTTCCCTCCCAGGACAAGACCACAAAGGAGCGACTCCCACAAAGGAGCCCTGCAGCCAGAATCCCCAACCAGATCCTCAATTTGCCTCTCAAACAACAGTTCATAGAGTTCTATTTTTGCTATGTCACTTACCAATACTCTTTAAAAAGAGAGAGAGAGATCAGAATTTGTGATATAGGAAAGGAGAAGTTTTAAGAAAAGCAAATATAATTTCAGGACTTTTAAAATATGTTATGAATTTTCCTCACTATTTTGACAAATACTCGTTGGGTGTTATGTCAGTACAAACAGAGGCAAGTGAGAAGATCACAGAAAAGCAGGCTTTTCAAGCAGAAAATAAAACAATGCAAAACAAAACAAGGGTTCAGTGATGAGAGCAGGCACCCAGCTCAGGCACGATGCTGTACTTAACTCCTCTCCCAGGACTCCAAGGACTGAGCTAAGCCAGTCGCACCACATGGTGTGACCCATTTCTTCCCTGGTTGATCCATGATTAACACCAATCATCCCACAGAGACTGGGGCAGCCTAATTAAGCCACATTCACTGACTGCAAACCTTTCAAGGGTCTCAGTGGAGAGATACTTACAAATGAGAGTGAAACGAGGACTCCTAAGCATTTGAGTTGAGCAAGTCTAAAGCTGGTAAGCACTTTCCAACGCATGCAGCCAACAGATGCCCCCCACTTACCACAGTAAGTGTAGATATGGTTGGACTCCAGGAAACGGACCTTCAAATTATGCAAAACTGCAGGCTCATGAAGATAGCTAAGGGCAGTCAGGTCATTTTCTCCCACCAAGATATCTGGATTCCGTAAGAAGGGCAGCTGGTTGCGTTGTACGTCAATTGGGTATTCCAGAATCTAAAGACATGCAAGTAGCAGACACAAAAAGGTGGTTATGAAGCGTAAAGTCTGCATTCAATGTCCTGTCTTCTTAGCTGGAATCACCATCTTAACATGATAGTAAGTAATGAAGATAAGTAACGTTTTAAAGAAAGACAAGCTGAACAAAATACCTGTGTTGCCATGAGAGACCAGTCCAGATGGAAAATTTGCTGATAACATAACCCCAGGATATTAAGGTAGAAGACTGACACACATAGCTCTGGAAACATAACCAGGTCTAAGAGAGTGTTCTATTGCTTCTTAAGGGAAAAATACTGAGTCTTTAATTTCAGTTGCAATTGAATACTGTTCTTTCTTCCATCTAGAAAAACTTCCTTGATTGGCCCCATTTATTGCTGGTGCTTCATATGCTCTCCCCCACTAACAAACACGCTCCATTTTTATTTGGATCATCTTGTATCTGATGAACCGCCCTCTATAAGTGGCCTCAAGTTGAACCATTTGTGCATATATTTCTCCCCAACTAACTGCACGTTCTTCTAGGGCAGTAATTTTGCTTTCACCTAAAATATATTAGGAGTTTGAGATATATGTGCATAATCAGGGAGTAGGATTACACATTTTAAGGTCAAATCTCAGATGCGAGGTGTTATCCTTGTATTCTTAGCACTTGGACATCATTAAGTACTCAAAAATGTTCATCGACAGGATACATTTGTAACTCTCAGTACATGTATGCACACATGTACATCTACACAGGTAGTTTATAAAAAGGTGGTGGGGATGTTTTTAAACATTTAAACAGGAGGAACTTGGCTGCCGCTCACCATGTTTTATCTGAGTGCTAAGATTCTTATGCTGTTCTTAAAAATCTTCTGAGACGCTTATAAAAAGTTTCCTGAGCCCAACTTACTTATCAGGAATTCTGAGGCAGGGTTCAGGAACCTGAAATGTAAAATACATTCCCAAGTAATTCTGATACAGGTGGCTTTTAGATCATATTTTAAGAATTTCTGTTTTACATAAACCTTTTAGGAAATTCTATGGACACAGACTCAATTTACTGGAGTAATAGTCGACTTTTAAGATAATATAAATATCAATGTTTCTCCCACCCCATCTTTAGAGGGACTGGGTTATCAAATCTTAAGGTATATTAATAAACCCAGCAATGAAAGGGCTAAGATAGGCAGATAAATCAAGTGTAGTAGATACAGAAACAAACACAAGCACATAGAGAAAATTTGTATGTTATAATGTTAAATTGCAAATAAAAGGTTAAAAGGATCTTTCCAAGTAGCATTGATAAGTAAATTAGCTAGCCATTTAGGGGGAAAAAAAATTAGGCCAGTATTCTTATTCTCTCTTACCAAAATAAGTTTAGATAGAACAAACATAGAGGGTGGAGCCAAGATGGCTCAATAGGAACAGCTCCGGTCTCCAGCTCCCAGCCCCAGCGACACAGAAGACGGGTGATTTCTGCATTTCTGCTTGAGGTACCGGTTTCATCTCACTAGGGAGTGCCTAACAGTGGGTGCAGGACAGTCGGTGAAGCGCACTGTGCGCCAGCCTAAGCAGGGCGAGGCATTGCCTCACTCGGGAAGCGCAAGGGGTCAGAGAGTTCCCTTTCCTAGTCAAAGAAAGGGGAAACAGACGGCACCTGGAATATCGGGTCAGTCCCACCCCAATACTGCGCTTTTCCAACGGGCCTGGAAAACGGCACACTAGGAGATTGTGTCCCGCACCTGGCTTGGAGGGTCCTGTGCCCACGGAGTCTCGCTGATTGCTAGCACAGCAGTCTGAGATCAAGCTGCAAGGCGGCAGCGAGGCTGGGGGAGGGGCGCCCGCCATTGCCCAGGTTTGCTTAGGTAAACAAAGCAGCCAGGAAGCTCGAACTGGGTGGAGCCCACCACAGCTCAAGGAGGCCTGCCTGCCTCTGTAGGCTCCACCTCTGGGGGCAGGGCACAGACAAACAAAAACTCAGCAAGAACCTCCACAGACTTAAAGGTCCCTGTCTGACTGACAGCTTTGAAGAGAGTAGTGGTTCTCCCAGCACGCAGCTGGAGATCTGAGAACGGACAGACTGCCTCCTAAAGTGGGTCCCTCACCCCTGAGCAGCCTAACTGGGAGGCACCCCCCCAGTAGGGACAGACTGACACCTCATTCAACCGGGTACCCCTTGAGACAAAACTTTCAGACGAACTATCAGACAGCTGAATTTGTGGTCTCACGAAAATCCGCTGTTCTGCAGCCACCGCTGCTGACACCCAGCCAAACAGGGTCTGGAGTGGACCTCTAGTAAACTCCAACAGACCTGCAGCTGAGGGTCCTGTCTGGTAGAAGGAAAACTAACAAACAGAAAGGACATCCACACCAAAAACTCATCTGTACATCACCATCATCAAAGACAAAAAGTAGATAAAACCACAAAGATGGGGAAAAAACAGAGCAGAAAAACTGGAAACTCTAAAAAACAGAGCACCTCTCCTCCTCCAAAGGAACGCAGTTCCTCACCAGCAACGGAACAAAGCTGGATGGAGGATGACTTTGATGAGTTGAGAGAAGAAGGCTTCAGACGATCAAACTACTCTGAGCTACGAGAGGAAATTCAAAACAATAGCAAAGAAGTTAAAAACTTTGAAAAAATATTAGAAGAATGGATAACTAGAATAACCAATGGAGAGAAGGGCTTAAAGGAGCTGATGGAGCTGAAAGCCAAGTTTCGAGAACTACGCGAAGATTGCAGAAGCCTCAGTAGCAGATGCGATCAACTGGAAGAAAGGGTATCACTGATGGAAGATGAAATGAATGAAATGAAGAGAGAAGGGAAGTTTAGAGAAAAAAGAATAAAAAGAAATGAACAAAGCCTCCAAGAAATTTGGGACTATGTGAAAAGACCAAACCTACGTCTGATTGGTGTACCTGAAAATGATGGGGAGAATGGAACCAAGTTGGAAAACACTCTGCAAGATATTATCCAGGAGAACTTCCCCAATCTAGCAAGGCAGGCCAGCATTCAGATTCAAGAAATACAGAGAACGCCACAAAGATACTCCTCGAGAAGGGCAACTCCAAGACACATAATTGTCAGATTCACCAAAGTTGAAATGAAGGAAAAAATGTTAAGGGCAGCCAGAGAGAAAGGTCGGGTTACCCACAAAGGGAAGCCCATCAGACTAACAGCTGATCTCTCAGCAGAAACTCTACAAGCCAGAAGAGAGTGGGGGCCGATATTCAACATTCTTAAAGAAAAGAATTTTCAACCCAGAATTTGCTATCCCGCCAAACTAAGCTTCATAAGTGAAGGAGAAATAAAATACTTTACAGACAAGCAAACGCTGAGTGATTTTGTCACCACCAGGCCTGCCCTAAAAGAGCTCCTGAAGGAAGCACTAAACATGGAAAGGAACAACCGGTACCAGCCACTGCAAAAACATGCCAAATTGTAAAGACCATCGAGGCTAGGAAGAAACAATAGCAACTAACGAGCAAAATAACCAACTAACATCATAATGACAGGATCAGATTCACACATAACAATATTAACGTTAAATGTAAATGGGCTAAATGCTCCAATCAAAAGACACAGACTGGCAAACTGGATAAGGAGTCAGGACCCATCAGTGTGCTGTATTCAGGAAACCCATCTCACGTGCAGAGACACACATAGACTCAAAATAAAGGGATGGAGGAAGATCTATCAAGCAACTGGAAAACAAAAAAAGGCAGGGGTTGCAATCCTAGTCTCTGATAAAATAGACTTTAAACCAACAAAGATCAAAAGAGACAAAGAAGGCCATTACATAATGGTAAAGGGATCAATTCAACAAGAAGAGCTAACTATCCTAAATATATATGCACCCAACACAGGAGCACCCAGATTCATAAAGCAAGTCCTCAGTGACCTACAAAGGGACTTAAACTCCCACACAATAATAATGGGAGATTTTAACACCCCACTGTCAACATTAGACAGATCAACGAGACAGAAAGTTAACAAGGATATCCAGGAATTGAACTCAGCTCTACATAAAGTGGACCTAATAGACATCTACAGAACTCTCCACCCCAAGTCAACAGAATATACATTTTTTTCAGCACCACACCACACCTATTCCAAAATTGACCACATAGTTGGAAGTAAAGCTCTCCTCAGCAAATGTAAAAGAACAGAAATTATAACAAACTGTCTCTCAGACCACAGTGCAATCAAACTAGAACTCAGGATTAAGAAACTCACTCAAAACCGCTCAACTACATGGAAACTGAACAACCTGCCCCTGAATGACTATTGGGTACATAATGAAATGAAGGCAGAAATAAAGATGTTCTTTGAAACCAACGAGAACAAAGACACGACATACCAGAATCTCTGGGACACATTCAAAGCAGTGTGTAGAGGGAAATTTATAGCACTAAATGCCCACAAGAGAAAGCAGGAAAGATCCAAAATTGACACCCTAACATCACAATTAAAAGAACTAGAAAAGCAAGAGCAAACACATTCAAAAGCTAGCAGAAGGCTAGAAATAACTAAAATCAGAGCAGAACTGAAGGAAATAGAGACACAAAAAACCCTTCAAAAAATTAATGAATCCAGGAGCTGGTTTTTTGAAAAGATCAACAAAATTGATGGACCGCTAGCAAGACTAATAAAGAAGAAAAGAGAGAAGAATCAAATAGATGCAATAAAAAACGAAAAAGGGGATATCACCACCGATCCCACAGAAATACAATCTACCATCAGAGAATACTACAAACACCTCTATGCAAATAAACTAGAAAATCTAGAAGAAATGGATAAATTCCTCGACAAATACACCCTCCCAAGACTAAACCAGGAAGAAGTTGAATCTCTGAATAGACCAATAACAGGTTCTGAAATTGTGGCAATAATCAATAGCTTACCAACCAAAAAGAGTCCAGGACCTGATGGATTCACAGCTGAATTCTACCAGAGGTACAAGGAGGAACTGGTACCATTCCTTCTGAAACTATTCCAATCGATAGAAAAAGAGGGAATCCTCCCTAACACATTTTATGAAGCCAGCATCGTCCTGATACCAAAACCTGGCAGAGACATAACCAAAAAAGAGAATTTCAGACCAATATCCTTGATGAACATTGATGCAAAAATCCTCAATAAAATACTGGCAAACCGAATCCAGCAGCACATCAAAAAGCTTATCCACCATGATCAAGTGGGCTTCATCCCTGGGATGCAAGGCTGGTTCAACATACGCAAATCAATAAATGTAATCCAGCATATAAACAGAACCAAAGACAAAAACCACATGATTATCTCAATAGATGCAGAAAAGGCCTTTGACAAAATTCAACAACCCTTCATGCTAAAAACTCTCAATAAATTAGGTATTGATGGGACGTATCTCAAAATAATAAGAGCTATCTATGACAAACCCACAGCCAATATCATACTGAATGGGCAAAAACTGGAAGCATTCCCTTTGAAAACTGGCACAAGACAGGGATGCCCTCTCTCACCACTCCTATTCAACATAGTGCTGGAAGTTCTGGCCAGGGCAATCAGGCAGGAGAAGGAAATAAAGGGTATTCAATTAGGAAAAGAGGAAGTCAAATTGTCCCTGTTTGCAGATGACATGATTGTATATCTAGAAAACCCCATTGTCTCAGCCCAAAATCTCCTTAAGCTGATTAGCAACTTCAGCAAAGTCTCAGGATACAAAATTAATGTACAAAAATCACAAGCATTCTTGTACACCAATCACAGACAAACAGAGAGCCAAATCATGAGTGAACTCCCATTCACAATTGCTTCAAAGAGAATAAAATACCTAGGAATCCAACTTACAAGGGATGTGAAGGACCTCTTCAAGGAGAACTACAAACCACTGCTCAATGAAATCAAAGAGGATACAAACAAATGGAAGAACATTCCATGCTCATGGGTTGGAAGAATCAATATCGTGAAAATGGCCATACTGCCCAAGGTAATTTATAGATTCAATGCCATCCCCATCAAGCTACCAATGACTTTCTTCACAGAATTGGAAAAAACTACTTTAAAGTTCATATGGAACCAAAAAAGAGCCCGCATCGCCAAGTCAATCCTAAGCCAAAAGAACAAAGCTGGAGGCATCACGCTACCTGACTTTAAACTATACTACAAGGCTACAGTAACCAAAACAGCGTGGTACTGGTACCACAACAGAGACATAGATCAATGGAACAGAACAGAGCCCTCAGAAATGATGCCGCATAGCTACAACTATCTGATCTTTGACAAACCTGACAAAAACAAGAAATGGGGAAAGGATTCCCTATTTAATAAATGGTGCTGGGAAAACTGGCTAGCCATATGTAGAAAGCTGAAACTGGATCCCTTCCTTACACCTTATACAAAAATTAATTCAAGATGGATTAAAGACTTATATGTTAGACCTAAAACCATTAAAATCCTACAAGAAAACCTAGGCAATACCATTCAGGACATAGGCGTGGGCAAGGACTTCATGTCTAAAACACCAAAAGCAATGGCAACAAAAGCCAAAATCGACAAATGGGATCTCATTAAACTAAAGAGCTTCTGCACAGCAAAAGAAACTATCATCAGAGTGAACAGGCAACCTACAGAATGGGAGAAAATTTTTGCAACCTACTCATCTGACAAAGGGCTAATATCCAGAATCTACAATGAACTCAAACAAATTTACAAGAAAAAAACAAACAACCCCATCAAAAAGTGGGCAAAGGACATGAACAGACACTTCTCAAAAGAAGACATTTATGCAGCCAAAAAACACATGAAGAAATGCTCATCATCACTGGCCATCAGAGAAATGCAAATCAAAACCACAGTGAGATACCATCTCACACCAGTTAGAATGGCCATCATTAAAAAATCAGGAAACAACAGGTGCTGGAGAGGATGTGGAGAAATAGGAACACTTTTACACTGTTGGTGGGACTGTAAACTAGTTCAACCATTGTGGAAGTCAGTGTGGCGATTCCTCAGGGATCTCGAACTAGAAATACCATTTGACCCAGCCATCCCATTACTGGGTATATACCCAAAGGACTATAAATCATGCTGCTATAAAGACACATGCACACGTATGTTTATTGCAGCACTATTCACAATAGCAAAGAGTTGGAACCAACCCAAATGTCCAACAACGATAGACTGGATTAAGAAAATGTGGCACATATACACCATGGAATACTATGCAGCCATAAAAAATGATGAGTTCGTGTCCTTTGTAGGGACATGGATGAAACTGGAAAACATCATTCTCAGTAAACTATCGCAAGGACAAAAAACCAAACACCGCATGTTCTCACTCATAGGTGGGAATTGAACAATGAGAACTCATGGACACAGGAAGGGGAACATCACACTCCGGGGACTGTTGTGGGGTTGGGGGAGGGGGGAAGGACAGCATTAGGAGATACACCTAATGCTAAATGATGAGTTAATGGGTGCAGGAAATCAACATGGCACATGGATACATATGTAACAAACCTGCACATTGTGTACATGTACCCTAAAACCCTAAAGTATAATAAAAAAAAAATTATGGGAAAAAAAAAAAGAACAAACATAAAAAATAATTTTAAAACTGGGCAAGTATTTGTGTAAGTTTTGGAAGTAAGAACTTTTGAAGAATTATGCAAAAGCCAAAACCATGTAGGAAAATATTCATAAATTTGACTATAATTTAAAACTTTAAACCTATCATAAAACCTACCATTTGCAAAGTCAAATGGGAAAAGGGGACAGGGATTCTGCATTATATGATGGAATTCCTAATCTTAATATACAAAGAGTTATAAGAAATTCAAAAGAAAACCAACACCCCAACAGAAAATCGTACCTAGAATACAAATCACAAAATAGCACGTGAACAGATGAAAAACTATTCAACTTCATCAGTAACCAAAGAGATTCAAGTAAAAGATTATCAGCACTATTATCAGACTGACAAGACCCTAACAAGGAAGAGGGCAGACAAACAGGTACACCACTTGTGGGGACAGATTGGTTTATCTCTGGAGGGCAGCAGGCAATACCTAAATCAGAATTTTTCATTGATGAACTCTTCCTTCCTTGGTCTCATAAAATAATTTCACAAGTGAGCCAAGATATGGGCTCATTGAAGTTACAGACAGTGAAAGAAAAACTACAAGGACAGTCAGGCAGCTGCCCACAGCATTCTTCTGAATTAAAAAAAAAAAAAGTATGCTATAGGAATAAAGTTTGTAAGAGGACTCCCTTTATTTAAACCTGTATTAAAGCCTAGATGGATGACCGTGCAAAATATCATTGGTTATCTCTGTTAGTGGGATTTCCTTTATACAGTTTCCTGTTTTTTCTTTATATTAATGAAGGCTCTTTTTTTGTGAAAAGGTTTTTTACTTATATTAAACTTTGTCTATACAGGAAACCAGTGAACAATTAACTATCATGTAGATGATGCAGAAAAATTTCCAAAAGGTGGGAACAGGAGGAAATGGAGAATATCCGAGGGCTGATTTTTATTTCATTCAATTCTAGAGTTGCAGGCTTCTTCATCCACTATTAGTGGTATCACCAGGATTCTAATCAGACCTCCCTCCCCACAAAGCATCCCAACAACACCTTGGTGGAGATGTCCCCGGACCTGAGGGAACACAGCTGCCCCCCTCTCCCGGGCTCTGCATCCAGCTGAGCGGGCAGCACAGGGACCACCAGGTGCAGAGCCACAGAGCTCCTCTCTTTCAGATTAGAAAGCCGGGACCTGAGCACTCCTCTTTCAGATTAGAAAGCTGGGACCTGAACCCAGTGGCTTCAACTCCTGAGGCAGAAATGCTGGCCTCCTCTCGATTCTCATATGAATCTCTTCAACTCTCCCCCAAGGATGTAAACTAATACAACCACTATGGAAAATGGTGTGTAGATTCCTTAAAGAACTAAAAGTAGAACTACCATTTGATCCAGCAATCCCAGTACTGTGTATCTACCCAGAGGAAAAGAAGTCATTACATGAAAAAGATACTTGCTCATGCAGGTTTATAGCAGCACAACTCACAATTCCAAAATTTGGAACCAACCCAAATGACCATCAATCAATGAGTGGATAAAGAAATTGTATTGTGTGTATATATATATTTATATATATTATATAAATACGTATTTATATATTATATATTATATAAATACATATTTATATATGTTTATTTAATATATATATTTATAAATATATATGTTTATAAATATATACATTTATAAATTGATATTTTATATATGTTTATATACATTTATAAATTGATATTTTATATATGTTTATGTATATTTATAAATTGATATTTTATATATGTTTATGTATATTTATAAATTGATATTTTATATATGTTTATGTATATTTATAAATTGATATTTTATATATGTTTATGTATATTTATAAATTGATATTTTATATATGTTTATGT